>NC_000085.6:52282346-52407346 GCF_000001635.26 Mus musculus
GTGTAAGTTTAGATTAAGTTTAACAGGTATCATGTAATAAAATTAATTATTGTCTGTAATATTAGGAGGCTGCTAGACTCAGAAAATGATATGCACATGAGGCAAATTCTAAGCCTAAGGACATAAATATCTTAGTGTTTCTATTGCTGGGATGGAACATCACAACCAAAGCATCTTGGCAAGGAAAGGATTTGTTTCTGCTCATCACAGTTTGTCACTGAAGAGGTACTCCCAGGCTACTAACCTTAATGATTCTTTTCTCTTCTTAATCACAATTAATTCTTCTGCCCCAGATGACCAGTATCAATTAACCCTGTAAAGCAGAGGTTTCACTCTAGTAGTTCTTAATTCAAAATATCAATGTTCCCAGTTGAGTCTTTAAGGAACTCTCAAAACTTCAGAGCAACTTCACAAACCATGCCACAATTACTTGAACTATTCTTAACAATACACTCTATAGTCCCACATATAGCCAGACTTTCTCGGACCTACATGACATGAGATATTTATTATAGGTTAAAGCTTAGGTCTTTTGCTAGGGCAATCTCCCAGCTAGCACATCTACCTTAACCTGACTATCTAGCCAATAACTGCTACGTGGTTAGTTATCTACTGCTCTGCTCTGCTGCAGCCTGGTCCCCTCCACGTCTTCTCCCAAATCTCACCTTCTTCTCTCAACATCTCCCTCTTGAAAGTTCTACCTCCACTTCCTGCCCCAACTATTGGCCATCAACTCTTTATTGCAACCAATCAGCAGTGAGACAACTTCTGAAACAATTCTAGATTGACTTTAGGCAGATGAGAAAGGACAAGTATTTACAAATATAAAGCAGGCCATGGACCATAGAAATGACAGTTCCAAGATCCTGCCAACACTTAGTTCTTTGCCATTACAAAATTAACAACTGGATATATACTCTCCTTCATGCAAAATAAAGAAAGGTTGCCCCAACACCCACAGAATACTCTACTGACCTCTGAGCACTCGATGGTTTTACCAGCTCTAAGTGCTAAAGTCCTTCCATAATCCTCCAATATGGTCATGTCGTTCAAAACAACATTCTATCTTACTTGGTAGTATTTATTTTTGTAATGAACCATCATGACCAAAACCAATTTGCCCTGCAGCTGTGATAAAACACCATGATAATTAACTAGTTGGAATGACCTACCTCCACACATATTCTCTCCAATGGCTCTGTAGATGTTGCCCCTGTATCTTCAATTGTTAATCACTCTGCTGTTAATGCTAAGTGCTAGCAGGATATTTGATATTGTCATTTTTTTATGTCCCATTCCCTGCTTTCTATATGTAAATGCATGTCACTTCCTCACCTGATTCTCTGAGATTATCATGTTAAAAAAGCATGTTCCCATGGGGGAGATCACAGAAGGTCACATTGGTTTCAACTGACCAAAAGGCAAAACTAAGATATGGACAGGAGAGATGGATGCTGCTGATCACCCCAGAATGTGTAAGCTGTAGAAGCCCTCCCCCTATGCTAATAGCTTTGTTGTATGAAAAAGGAGTGTGGCTTTTGATAAACCAAGAGCTGGCTGCTGGAGCTGGGGCAGGACTAGCAGAAATATCAGACAGAAAGATAGGCAGAGTGATAGAAACATGGATGAGAATGGAGCAGGGAGGTAGGACAGTGAGAGCCAACTTGGAAGGACACAATGCCAGAGAAGTCCGGTTAAGTTAGAAGCCAGCTGAGAGACTCCCCCAGCAAATGGACCAACAGCCTTAAACTATACATGTCTGCACATGTCTTATTTAACCACAAACAGAAGCCCCAAAGCCCTGAAGTAGTAAATGGTGGAAGAAAGACTTTATTTTGAGTTAAGGGTTCCAGGGAGTTGGAGTCCAAAATGATGGGGAACCATGGCAACTGGCAACCTGCATAGCAGCTATAGCAGGAAGAAGAGCTCACATTCTATATTGCAAGCATAAAGCAAAGAGAGCTAACTAGAAGTGGCCTAAGGCTTTGAATATCAAAGCCCACCCTAGTGCCAGAACAATTTCCCCCGGAAGAAAATCTCTCCATACAGTGCCACCAACTGGGGACCAAATGTTCACATCCCCAGAGCTATGGGGATATTTCTCATTCAATTCATCATGCTTCCTAGGCCATAGACACAGGACTGAAACAGTAGAGGGTAGTTGTCACTGTCTCTTACCTCTGTCTGGGTACATTCCTTCAATTAGAGTATCCCTTGTTCATGAAACTTGAATGTAATTGGAGAGTTTCCTGCCGAATATCTTCCTGTGTTCAAACCTTTGTTTGTTACCTTAATTAAGAGTTGTTTTACATATCTTAATTAACAAGTGACTTTTTTTTAACAGATTCACGGGATAAATAACTCTGACATATTTTCACATTCCCATTGAAATTTTTATGTACTTTTGACAGTTCAATACTAAAGCTAAATTCATTTCCCTCGTCATTAATTATGAAGCATATATTGTCATCTGTTATCCTTCTGAAATGACATTTCTGCCAAAACATGTTTAAAATCTCTTAGATCAAGTGGGATTTAAGACAAGACTTTCATTAAGTAGGTATTTTAACTTTCTATAATCTATCAAAAGCATGTAGCTGAAACTCACTAAATGAGTATCTTAAAGTCTGTGCTTTCATCCCACCGAGGACATATGCTGAGTTGCAGATTGGTTACTTCTAAAGCAAGATGTTGTTATCTATGACCCAGTCCTTTGATCATTCAGCTCTCCATCTTAAGTTTGTGGTCTATTATCTTTAAGTGTGTGCTATGATTTATGCTTCAAAAATTGCTGCCACTTCCCTATATGTCACCTATTTGCCTAATACAAAGTCTTTATTTATATGTGTCTACCAAAGATTCACTTCTTACCTGTGTGCCTTTGGTGAACAGGAGATCAATACTGAAAGATGCCTTGAGTGCTGTTCAGAGTTACCATACCAGCTTGGTGCATGAAAGTACTGAATTCTTTTGCCCTAATATTGTGTTTCTCAAGTGAGGAACACATATAAAGTGGGCTTCCAGAATGGACATTCTAATGATCTGGAAAAGCTAGTTTAAACAAGTCATTTAATCTCTTTTGACCACAAGTTTAGCAGTTTTCAAATGAGTAATGTAAAAGTCTCTGGGGATAAGAGAGATAATTTAGCAGTTAAGAGTGCTTCTTGTTCTTTCCAAGGACTCAAGGTTGGTTTCCAGCAGAAACACCAAGGAACTTCCCTTGGCCTGTAACTATTGCTTTATTGCACATCTTGCCCTATTCTAGCCTTTGTGGCCACCTGCATACATGTGGGTACATTCAAACAGAAAAATATTTATACATACATAAAAATAAATCTAAAATTACATTGTTTATACTACAGTTTGTTTCAGAGATTATATGAGTTACTAGCTCCAATGTGGTATTTCACTTCATGATTCATTATAAAACATCATTGACATCAGCCTAGTGGACATTTTAAATATAACATGCATAACATATAAGCACAAACAACATTTTAAAAACAGTTTCCCTCATTCTTTAGGCTCCTAGTTCCTACAACATGCAATGTGTGATAGGAGAGATGAATTCAGCAGGACTGTACTGGGAGGTTCTGCCAATGACCCATCCTTCTTTGACCAAAAGCTTTGTTGATCAAGGAATCACTTTTTTGTTCCTTCTTCATATCCACGAGCCCTTGATCAAAGAAGAATCCACAATAAAGAAAATCTTGATACCACCTGGACACTTGAGAGAATTCTAAGATAACAAGAATGAGTCAATCATCAGAACATACATTTTAAATATAAGATAAAATTACATTGTATGGGCTGAGCAGATTATTATTATGCATTTATGTCAGCAGTTAAAGGAATAGAGTCCATGTATTTGAAAGAAAATAAAGGAGTGGTTTGTAGGAAGGATTGAAAGAAGAAGGGGAAGGTAGGAAACCATATCACTATATTTTAATTTCAAAAGATAGAGAACTAAAAAAGAATTTGGCTTATAAAAATATATCAAAACTGGCTTATGGTGAAGTTCTGGAGTGGAAATTTCTGGTTTCTCAGTTGTGTCAAGTGATATTTTTTTTTGAAAACTGTCTTATAAGAGAATATTTTTGCTGAAGCAGGTAGGTGGGGGGATGTTTTGCTGAGAACAGACGTGTGGAATTTTTCTAGAAGCTACATTGAAAGAGGACATGTAACGTTTTGCTAGAGTAGATGCTTGAGAGAACACGTGATATTTGGAAAGGGTATAAATAAAACCCAACAGACAGGGGATGACAATTGGTTTGCCTTGCCACAGTTTTGTTTTTAACATTATTTGACATGACTTCATAGAAAGAAATGCACCAAAGAACTTCTGGTGGTATTCCTGTAGTTTCTCACCGCTTCCTTGGACTAAGGCTGGTTGGCAGAGCCTCGAGGTTTCTTCTGGATTGAACTGCCACCATTATTGATTTGTGAATGGCATTTGTTAAAGGATCCAGATACTGCTTCTGATTCATGGGAATTGAACTGCTGACATCCTGATAATGCAGATTGGATTTGGTCCAAAGACCTGTTTCTAAACAGGTTCACATCCTCCTTTTCCCCCTTAGCCTTTCTAATGCCTCTGGTGGATGGTGAGCTAGAAGGGAGGTTAAAACATTTAGGTGCACTTATTAAAGCAGGGTTTGAAAAATATGTCTACAAGGTTTAATCTTCAAGATCCCACTAGCAAATTCCTTCCCTGTCAGATGACATGAGCAATATCTCCTACAGGGTTGTTTTGTAATCTACCAGAAATACTTTATGGCTCACACACTCTATTTAAATCATCTGTAAACTCACCACCAGCCAATAGCTTCAAAATAGGGAGTGAAATGTCACTACAACTTTCCATAAGAAAGGATATGGGAGACTAGTGTTACTGAGCTTAAGGAAAGTGTTTTATACAAATCCAGCCTTTTGTCCTTGGAATGCAAGTGCGTTTATCTCATTACAGGCATTGTATTACCATCAAGATATCATGGCTATACATCTTGAATCTTTCAAGATACTCACAGCTGTAAACAAATTTCTTCTCAATTTGGCTGACACAATTGAAGCAAATTTCAATGTATTTGTATGGGTAAGTAAGCAGGTCTGCATGTGTCCATAAATTGGCACATAAGTCTGAAACACTTGATACAACTTATCGTTGAATTTTCTTGGACAATTAACTTATTCAAATAATGACTCAAATATTGGAAATATAGCAACCTAAGAGTTTCTAAATTATTTAGCAATTTATCGGTGGAACAACAATATGAACTAAACAGTACCCCCAGAGCTCATGTCTCTAGCTGCATATGTAGCAGAAGATGGCCTAGTCGGCCATCATTGGGAAGAGAGGCCCCTTGGTCTTGCAAACTTTATATGCCTCAGTACAGGGGAATGCCAGGTCCAAGAAGTGGGAGTGGGTGGGTAGGGGAGCAGGACAGGGGAGGGTACAGGAAACTTTCAGGATAGCATTTGAATAGTAAATAAAGAAAATATCTAATAAAAAATAAAATTTAAGAAAATCAATTTTTATTTAAAACTTAACACCCTTTCAAGGTTCAACTCTTTATAGAAACACAAACGTAACATGCTACTTCTCGGGCCCATAACTTTTGACATGCTATATAATACATTTTAAAATTGCACAGCCTTTTTTCAACAGAGCAACTCCTCTTTGGTTTTGTATGACACAAATTTTCTATAACTAATTGATTATAAAACAACCTCTCATGATTCAAAAAGGAGAAATCATATATATCTATAAATTATACTTAGGCAGAATATATCTGTAATTTATACTTAATGCATTGGGTAGATTATTTAGCTTCCTTGTGCTTTACATTCTCATTAAGGAATGAGCTTTGTCATAATAGGTCTGTTTAGGTCCAATATGGATGCTAGCTAAAAGCTATAAAGTTAGAATTCTTAGAAGTAGCACATGTGTGTGTGTATGTGTGTGTGTGTGTGTGTATGTATCTGTATGTGTAGTATTGATGAATATTGAAATCATACATTTACATATATACATATACAAAAATTTTAGTGTAAAAACTAGAAGCAACCATGGGTTTGCTCTCCTGTTGTTGAATTTTGGTGATATATTATGAAATTATTCAGATATGCTGGGAATATCAACATAAATAATAATAACTATAATCATACTATGCAACTTCGGAAATAAAATGTCACCTGAAGCCCTTTGTGAATTCTTTCCCAATAGTGAAGAGAAACACGTGTGAACATATTTGTTCCCTTGCCTGATTTTCAAGTATTCATGGATGGGATTGGTCAAGTACTGTAAGAGTACAGATAGGCATCAGCTTGTTGCTGGCCTTTGAGGCAATCATACAGTTCAAAGTGAAGCAAAGATTAACTGCCTGCCAGTAGGCAATGTGTCAAGTGCATTTACTGAATTTAAATTATTTTATTGTCAAAAAAGACCTTATAATCTTATTATTTTAACACATATGGAAACGACACATCAGCACTAGCTACAAGAATTCTGTGGTAGATGTATTAGGTGGGCCTGGGCACAATAGGATTTCTCTATGTAACAATTAAAGAGGGACCATGAGTTTGAAAGAGAGTAAGAGGAGTTGGATGAAGAAAGAACAGTTTGGAAATGATGTAATTACATTACTATTTTAAATAGTAGTTAGGTAAGAAAAGAAATCATAGCTCAATGCATTTGCTTTAGATGCCTTAGTTACAATAGGGATGTTGCTGTCTTTATTTAACCCCACCCTCTCTGTTCGAGTCATTGGTGCCATCCCTTCATAATGACATCATCTAAGGACATGTGCAATGGTAGACTCCAAGAGCATTCTGAACTAGCTTCCAGGGTAGAATTTTATTGGGTTATCTTTAGGGTTTTTTTTCCATATACAAAATAGATAGAATGAAATCAACATTTTGTGCTTGTCTAAAATATTAAAAGTTCTTGTGAAGTTACTTGTCATGGTGACCAATGAAAAACAGATGTTCAATAATGATTCAATGCTGTTGGTTCTTTTATTTCTAATGAGGAAGAGAGAAGACTTGGAAACCTGCCTGGTAATCATCTCTGCACTTTCCCAGGAAGTGAGTAAATTCCCCTAGGAAGGGTGACATTTGGACACTGGGAGATATTCAGGGAGCAATGGCTCTTGAGAAGAAAATGTCAGAGGTGTTTGTATATGGTTCTGAACCATAGACAAACAATTTGGAGATACAGTAAACCACCTTCCTGTATGTCACACTTACACCTCGTCCTGCCTCCTGCGAAGTACAGATAGCACTGGTCTTCAAACAGAGATGACCAGGAGAACGGGAAGCTTCTACTCTCCAAGAGAAGTTTCTGTCCGGTGCCTAGAGAAACTTCCATCAGGGATTACCCTCAAGTTACAGAGTAAATTAATCAAATTTAATAGGTCTTAGGTTTCTCCTTCTGAGAGAAAAGGGGAACCTTTGCATTATTAAGATGAATATATCTAATTTTGTGTTACTTTCTAAAAGGAATCCTTTTAATACATTGGCTCAGTTCATCCTTAAACAATAAACTAGCTCAGGGGTGCAGGTTGATGGTGTTTTTGATATCCTTCAGGAAAGTGTTTTCATGGTAGAACTCACAAAAACATCAGAAACTGATATTTTAAAGGTTAAAAAAAAGGAAAGAAATAAAATCAAGAAAAAATAGAAAATGCATATTTTGCCAGCAGACTGGTGCAACCTTAGTTATCATAGGTTAGCTGGAAAATAATGTTTGCAAAGAGCTCTGGGAGTAAGGGTCATGACATCGCAATTTGGCTCTGATGATTTTATTGTTTTCTGCCCCAGATTGGGGTTGATATGTTTTAAGGAATGGGCTTTTACAGCATCCCTGGCAGACATTGCCAGCTTAGGTACCAATAAAAATATTTTTTAATCAAGCTAGTGACATTTTTACAAGAGGTATGAAAAATTCTATATTGAAAAAGCCAACTTCCCCCAAACCCATGGGATTTTCCTTCAGCCAAGAACATATTGAAGTGAACAAGAACATTTGACAGGAGGTTTGATGTGGCCTCTCACTTGGGGAGTTTGAGGGCTTTATCAGCACATGCTGACTTTTACCTCAGAAATACTTTCATGCAGTGACTCACATTCATACTTTACAAGAGATTTCTTTGAATTTTCTACCAGGATGGGTAAACTACAGCTTCTTTGCCCAGACCAAGGTCTCTATTGAACTCTGGGTTATCTCAAGAGAGTACATCACTTTGCCTGCACCTTACAGGGGAAGATCAGGCAAGACTCTTCATTCCAAGGCATCGAGAAACTCAGCACCTACATCAAAGCTCGGAGCCCATTTTACCTATAAGGATCCAGCTAACCCCAACATCAACACCTTCCTCACAGTGCAGGTATGTTACAATTCCCGGTTCTCAAGTGCATCAACTTCACTGCACCCTTGTACTTCTGAATGATCTTGTGTTTGAATTCTTTCTCTCTCTCTCTCTCTCCCTCTCTCTCCTTGACAAGCCCTCTTCTGTTTTTATTAAACAGGTTTTTACCCAGCATTCTATTAAATTCTTATTTCACTAGGGATGTGTCCACATTTCAATTATTTTACAGCAATTTATTCTTTTTTGTTGATATATCTTAAAACAATGTTGTATATTTTCTCCACTCACATTTAGGCTAATTTCCATTAATCTGGAAATATTATAAAGGCAAGAAAATTGCTCCCTCACTCCTCCCTCTAAACAAGAGTGATCCTGCCAGTAAATTTTTTGTGTCTAACATGTATGTTGACTTAGCTTCTCACACATATGTTGAATATCCATATGACTCAGGCTTATTGAAGTTAAACATATAAGAGACAATAATTAGAGTCTAACTCGAGCTATACTCAGAAGCTGTCAGCTATTCTTGGTTTTATAATGATTAGGAGATTCATTCTGCTTTGCTTTAATGACCTACCTACAAAATAATGGTATTAATAACTACTGTCTCATAAGAATTTTCAGCCACACAAATAAAACTATAAATTTTGGATTAAGAATGTATATAGACACTGTGAATAGTAGGTTTTGAGCTATTATCTTATGCCTTTGGGCTCTCTAGATTTTATGTCAACTTAAAGACACAGGCTAGACTCGTTTGGGAAGAAAATACCAACTGAGCAACTACCTCAACAAGATTAGGTTTTGGACAAGCTTGTGGGGGCATTTCTTGATTAATGATTAATGTTGGAGGGTCCAGCCCATGGGGAGGGTCCACCCTTGGTGGCAGTTTGGTCCTGGAAAGGTAAGAAACCTAAGCAAACATTACGGAACAAGCCAGTAGCTACACTCCTAAATGCCCTTTACACCAGCTGCTATCTCCAGCCTCCTGCCGGATATAAGTTCCTGTTTTGGCTTCCCTCAGTGATTGGCCATATACCAGGACTGTATCCTAGAAGTATAAGCATAAGTATATCATTGAATCTGCAAGTTGCTTTTGGTAATCAGGTTTTTCACAACAATATAAACCCTAGTTAAGACAGTTTTTATGGAAGGCTAGTTAATCATCCTGCTATTACACAAAGAAAATGCAAAATAGAAAACACATAGAAACATGGATATTGAGTGCACATCAAAATTATAGAGCAGAATAAGGCAATACACAGCATTCAGTGCCTATATAAAATGAACATGTAAAAATAACACACATACTATGGCAATTCTCAGCTATCTAAAACTGTACGATAACATACTAGATAATTCTGAAAGAAATGAGACAGAAAAGAATGTGAGGTGTTGGAGAACATCAATCTAGAGGAAATATAAATACAGAGCTAAAGAATATTATTACTCAAGTGGGAGGCGACTCCCTCTACTTGTTTGTGGGACAAAGACTGCAGGAGAGTCTAAACCCACAGAGTACTCAGGGTAGGGTCTCAAGGAGGATTTGCAGCCCTAATTTACACACAGAGATCAAAGGCAGAGCAATTGCTATGTTTATGCAATAACAAAAGTTCACATCCTTAGACAAGTACAATGTGAGCAATTTCAGTATGTAACCTGATATTAGCTACAAAGCTGATCAAGTAAAATAAGGAAAAATCATCAGACAGCTGGACACACAAAAGATAGAATTGGCTCCAAGTGTGCTTACTGTTTCATAGACTCTCTTAACAAGCTCTTGCTTGCCCTGTAACTTCAGGCAACTTTTGACTCTTGCTTATGTTGACCTCGTAGGATACAATCTAAAGATTCTACTTCCCCTGCCTCTTGCAAGAGTGATTCTATTTGCTCTGAGCAGGGATGAGTTTTCTCAACAATGTTGCATGCACGTCTGTCTCATTGGAAGAGTCAGTAACCAGTGACCTTCCTAAAGGGTCAGAAGAATCATGATAGTGTAAATCAGAGCCAGAAACTGGAACTCAATGAGCTTTTATTAGTAGCTTTAATTAAAATGAGTAGTTTTCTCAAAATCCCTTCAGCAACCTTTAACACATAACTAGAAATATTTCAGACTTCCCTGGCTCCCTGCTCTCCAATGCAGACATGTGGTTTGCTCTGTGTTTCTGTTTGACTTAATTGGCAGTCCAAACTTCCATAGAATATCTGTATACAAAAAATAAAAGCATCTAATACTGCTGGGGTCTTCTGCTCAGAGCAAACTTCCTTCCTGCAGTTGTTGCATTTGTCAATCATCCACCTGGAGCTCTGAGTTCAATGGCTAAATGTGGAAAAGGAAAAAACAAAAAACAAAAAATATAGGAGACAAATTTAAACAAAAAACTACATGGGAAGGAAAATAAGAGAACCTGTCCCAGTACACTATCCTAGAAGAGTATCATAAGGAAGCCCTTGGCACAGAAAAGAAATGAAGAGTCTTAGACAATAGGAAAGAAGAAATGAAAATAGGCATTGAAAACCAAGGATGAATCTATTGTATTTTGTAAATAATTAAGCAAAACAAATTGTAGAACATCTGTATATGATTGCCAATGCATAGAGGGGACTTACTTGGGAGAGCTATAAGCAGAAGAAAGTAAAATTGCTTGAAAGAAGATAAGTTTTCAAGAAGCCAAACTAGTGAAATTTCTGTGATATCAGACTGCAGTAAGCAACTAGAACATCCTTCTTTACATTAAGCAGAATCAACATGAAGTGTTCAAAAATGGATCCAACTAACTCTCATAAAACAGAGAAGTGGAACACAGAGTAACAAAAATGAGACAGAATTAAGCTACAGTAAATAAAAATGACATAAAATACATATTTTCAAAACATATTATTTCAGCAGCAGACTTGTCCAAGTATAAAAAATATGCAATTCAAGTATGTGTTGTCTACAGAAATCTTATTTCACATATACATGTGCTATGGGTTAAATAAAACAGGTAGAAGAGGTAAGCCATAAGCCACGTAAGACAAAATTCCCAAGGCAGCAGTGACAGCTGTATGTAATAAGAAGACTTCGGGATGAAAATATCAAAGATTAAGAAGAAAACTAAATATTGATGAAGAGATCCAGCAACAAAACTTAAATACTTATAGATGGAACCACAGGACTAAAGAAGTACAGTAAATACTTACAGAACAGAATGTAGAGAGAGATAGAGCCATCATTACAGCTTGTCTTAGTTGGGGTTTTACTGGCAGAGATAAGATGGCTCTGAATCTGTAACATTCCAACCCTCCATAGTCAGGAAATTCCCTCTACCTAGGTGACTGTAATCTGTAACAAGTTGACAAAAATAGCCTGCACAGATGTCTTCTCTTTATTCATTGATGTAGTTAAACCCAAAGGTGGCCCACTCTATATAGTGTTGCTAGCTAGTTTGCCTCGGGAACCCTCTGTCTCTGCCTCTGAAGTTTTAGAATCATGGGTGGCCACCATGCCCTTCTCTACTTTTTAATGTTGGTCTTGGGTAACCAAACCATGAGAGAAGCAGTTTGCCCATTGAGCCACCTCACAAGATCAACCAAATCAGTGTGAGGACATGCCATACTTACAGTCATTTATTTCCAGTGGGTGGGGATCTGAAACCTATGCTCCATTTCCTTATTTGTTGGAAAATGTCACTGTTACCCATGACAACCCTGACATGTTAATCACAGTGTTTCTCTCCTTTAATTCTAGCATCTGTTTCACATTTCAGTAGTCCTCTGACTCTACTCTCAGTGTTTTCTCTTGATGTTTGGCAAGCCTTGTATAGTTTTCCTTACATCCAGAACTATCTCACCACATAATAGAAAGTATTCAGTGTGCATGTGAACTTATCTAGAACATTCGGTGCTTTTGAAACTGATTGTGGTTTCAGATCCCCCTAGTATTTGTTTTTTTTTTTATTTATTATTTTATTTATTTACATTCCAAATGCTGACCCCTCCCACTATCCCTTCCAGAGTTCTTCACTCCATCCCCCTTGCCTTCATCTCTGAGAAGATGAAGATGACCCTCCCTCCCACCCTCATCCCCCTTTCCTGGGGCATCAAGTCTCTACAAGATTAGGTATATCATTTCCCACCTAGGCCAGACAAGGCAATCCTTTGCTAATTATGTTCCAGGGACCTAGTACCATGCTCTTTGGTTTGTAGCTTAATCTCTGAGAGCTCCCAAGGGTTTATGTTAGTTGATACTGTTGGTTTTCTTATGGGGTTGCCATCCCCTTCAGCATCTTCAATCCTTCTCCTAACTCTTCCATAGGGTTCCCTGACTTCAGTCCAATGGTTTACTTTAAGTATCTGCATTTATCTAAGTCAACTGCTGGTAGAGACTCTCAGAGGACAGTCATGCTAGGCTTCTGTCAGCAACCACAACATAGCATCATTAATTGTGTCAGGGTTTGGTGCTTGCAAATGGGTTGGATTCCAAGTTAGAATGGTCACTAAACAGCCTTTGCTTCAGTCTCTGCTCCATTTTTGTCCCTGTATTTCTTTTGGACAGGAATGATTCTGAGTCAAAAATTTGAAGGTGGGTTGGTGACACCATCCCTCCACTGGAAGACCTGTCTATCTACTGGAGGTGGTCTCTTCAGGTTCCATCTCCCCAGTATTGGCATTTTGACTAAGGTGACCACCATTGAGTTATGGGAGACTGACATCTCATGTCTCTTGAACTCTATTCATTCTCCTGGTCCTCTGAGATTCTCTCCTGTCTCCCCCATTACCTGATCCAGCCCTCCTTTCCCCTTCCACCTCCTCTCTCCCACACAGGTCCCTCTTTCCTTCTACCTCCTATGATTATTTTCTTCCCCGTTCTAAGTAGGATTTAAGCATCCTGACTTGGGCCTTCCTTGTTGTTAAATTTCTTATGGTCTGTGTGTTTTATCATGGGTATTTTGTACTTGTTGGCTACTATTCACTTATCAGTGAGTACATAGTGTACATGTCCTTTTGGATCTGCGTTACTTCACCCAGGATAATATTTTCTAGGTCCATCCATATGACTGCAAAATTTATGATGTCCTCATTTTTAGTAGCTGAAGAGTATTTCATTGTGTAAATGAACAACAAAGAAACCACCAATGGAGGCAATCTTGGAGATGAAAAGCCAAGGAAAGAGAAAAGAAAATACAGATTACAGAATCTCAGGTGCAGAAGATACCCTAGAAGATAGTGACACATCAATCAAAGAAAATGCAAAGTGTAAAAAGTTTCCAGCCCAAAACATGCAGGAAATTTGGGACACAATGAAAACACCAAACCTAAGAATAATAGAAATAGAAGAGGGTGAAGAAGACTCCTAGTTAAAAGGGCCAGAAAAGATCTTTGACAAAATCATAGAAGAAACTTCCCTAACCTAAAGAGGGAGATGCCCATAAAGGTACAAGAAGCCTATAGAATACCAAATAAATTGGACCAGAAAGAAAATCTTTCTGCCTCATAGTAATCCAAACACTAAGTGTACAGAACACAGAAAGAATATTAAGAGCTGAAAGGGGAAAAGGCCGAGCAACATAGAAAGGCAGACCTATCACAATTACACCAGACTTCTCAACAGAGACACTACACGCCAGAAGGTCTTAGACTGATGTCATACTGATCCTAAGAGACCACAGATGCCACCCCAGCCTCTGGTATTCTTAATAAGTTCTTTCTCATGAGCTTTCCTCAAACCCATCCTTAGTGGAAGTCTGTGTTTGGCTACTTTTCATCATGTGACCCACTAGTGTTTTACTGTTGCTTTCTTAAACAGTGCACTATAGAGGCTTACCATAGGGTAGACATCAGCTACTGAGTCAAAATGAAATCGTGCCATTTATTCCAAACAAAGCTACAATGGTCCTTGACTGCTATCTTTACCTTGTTAACCCACAATATCTTATTTTGAGCCTGTTTCTAATCCTTTGCATCTACACATACCCATTCCCACATAAATATACATGTAAAAAATTAAAACCTGGGGTCCACATATACAAGAGTGCATGTCGTATTTGTCTTTTTATCCTGAAATAATATATGTATTTTTATAATAGTAATTATATCTCTAACATGAAGCATAAACAAACTCTACAGCTTCTGTACTTCCCTGCCCAACCTTAAAGATGAATCTGTACAAAAGGTAATCTTTTGTGCTCCACATCATTGACCGTTTCCTTCAGTATCTATGACTTTCAAAAGAACTTGTTTGTTTGTACTAGGTTCTTACGACAAAATTGTGTATAGCAATTAATTAGTTTCCAATACATTTTTCCAACATATCTATTGTTATCTAATGATACTCCTACATATAATGTGATCAACTCTCTCTAGATTTCACTTTATCATATCAATAACAAATAGTTTTGTTTGGGAATATACTTTAAGTGAGCCAATAATTTAATCTGTTTTACAGATTGACAAGAAGTTGGTAAAAAACTTGTATTGTGACTAATAGTGTAAGATTAAGATTAAATTTAACTGATAACATTATGAAAAGGGGGAGGCAGAATAGCCACTAGCCACGAGAGGCAGTTAAGGGTAATTGTAATAGCTTCACTTCTGCCTATGAGGAAGGTGGTAGAGATGATCTTATCTTGCCACTATATGTGGCTAGCTAGCTTGAGAAAATATGGCCACTGGCTTTAAATATAAAGCTGTATAAGGTGGCACAGAAGTGTCCTATAAGAAAAAGGGGATGCATGAGATGAGTAGCGTAGACTCCAAGTACTCATGGGATGAGTTATCAGCTCAAAAAAAAAAAAAAAAAAGTCTGGTGTGATGAGAAATCAGGACCTTTGCGTTGAAGACTTTATGGAACTGAATTCTGAAGAGAAGAATATCATAATGAGATGAAACAAAACAACAATGAAAGTAACAGAGCTCCAGTCATTTAAAAATAGCTTCTCTTTGTGCACTAAGTTATAAGATGAGGTTCTGGAAGTTTGTAGAAAACACTTTGCCCAGAGCAGTAAATGAAGGAAAATGCAGGACACACAATGGTGGAAAAAGAAAGTGGGAGGACCAGTTGGGTTATTGAGTATCCAACTGAATCCAGAGCCCACCTGTAAATACAGAGGTCTTCTTCAGACTGCACTAAGAAGCCTGAAAGCAAATCACTAGGGCACCATCTTGTCCAGAAGTGGTTATAAAATGGCTTACCAAAACACTTCAACTCTTTGGGGTGTTATGTTAGCACTCTCAAAACAACTGTGGAGATGTAGTTGTACATATTTATGGAAAACTAAAGGTTGTTAACATATACAACACTAATGAGTAAGTTATATGATATATGAATGGAATCTCTATAAAGCTGTTTAATCTTTAAAAACAAAATAAATGCCTGATCCTATTATTCCCAGGTGTAAATTATCTCAATAAAAAATAGTACATACTTTCTATAGTCATTATATACTAATTAAATTTTAATTTAAAATTTTATCGGTGGGTATCTAATATATTCAAAATAAAAGTCAGACTCTGTGTTATGTGCTGAAATGCATATATGCATAACCCTGGGATATACTTGAACACTTATAGAGCCAAGTACTCTACCTTCATATGTATGTACAAAGCTTGTAGTTTCTTCCAAGTACAGGATTTACATCTAGTTATTACCCAATGTCTCAATAATTAGATCACACTGCTTCTCAGAAGTCCACTCTGGCTCTGGATTATTTTTCTAGTTTTAATTCTCTTTCAAGACAAACATAGCCCAAGTCTTCTTACAAGCATCTCTTATCACTTGCCAATCTTGCTCATTTTAGATGAAATGTTCCTTCATGTCATTCCCTGAATGTTCAAGTAACAGAGCCTGTCCATCTGCCTTGATGGGCCTCTCTTGTTGTCACTGTATGATAAAAGGAAATAGAAGTGTGACTGCACTGTGTCATTCTGAACCCCCAAAATGAAGAAGAAGGCACACACACAAACACACATACACACACATACACACACACACACACACACATAGATACACACATACAGACATCACACACACAGACACACACATATACACACACACATGTGCACACATACATCCATACATATACACACACAGTGGGTGTGTGCAAAGAAAGGGCCAGCTCAACATCTCATTTCAGTCCAAGGGACGATCCAATCATAAACCCCTTTCATTCAATACCAGCGAGGAATACTGGTCAAGAGTTAAATTGGGACATTCTATATTTTTTGAGAGAAAAATATCTGTTAAATTTACAGTAATGTAAAAGGAACTGCTGATTCCCACCTTTGATTGTTCCCAGAGCTGTGATATCAGCTCTGAGTCTTCCTGACACATACTCTCCGCATTGTCTTTGATGTGTACATCTGTGTCTTGGCTAGGATCTGGAGCTTAAGCTCTGAGGACCTAGGAACCTTATGAAGCCTCACAGAGCTCCACCCTCAGTTTGTCACAAGCTCACATGAGAGTGATATTCCTGCTGTCATTTAGCAAATTAGCTGCAGAGTTCAGACTAGATCTGCTTCTGACTTTGCTAACTGTGGGAGAAGTTGAAAACGCCTCAGTCTCTATAGTCATTAGTGACGAGCCCTCACTTGACTTTCTCATGTTTTCCTCAATTCATGGTTAGTTGGTTGGTTGGTTGGTTGGTTGGTTGGTTGGTTGGTGGGTTGGTTTGTTTAGTAAAGAGAATTTATTTGGAAAGGACTGTATAAGTAGGGTATAAAAAGCATGATTCTCACACTTATTTTGAATATTAACAAATTTAAAAAGTTAGAAACTACAGAAAAGGTAGACACCCAAACCCAGCTTACAGCCACAATAGTACGAACAAGTAGGGCCCAAAATTCTTTCATGCAAATAAGCATTAAGGGAATGTTTATCGGGCAGGGCACAACAAGTATTTTCAAAATTTACATTAAAAACTGTACATGAATGGAAAAGTAAATTAGTTCATTTAAAAGAAGTGTTTTATAGGTTACAATAGGCTATAACTTAGTCTTGTTATGTATAAAGTTTGCAGTACATAATTCATTTTTACATAAGATTTAATATTAGAAGACTCTAAACATAAACAAAGCTTAGACCTGACAGGAATGATGCAACCAACAGAGCATAAGGCAGCTTGCACTGAGCGACATGTGTAAGGAAAGGAAGCCCTAAGGTGGGACAGCAAACACTAGGAATGATTTCATCAGGACTCACAGAATTAATAAGAACGCCCTTCACTTCAGTTAAAATGCCAGGAGTTCACTTAACTCAAACACAATGGGTAAAGTGACGAAGTATTCAGTTAATTATGTTTTCTATTACCATGTGTGCATGTGTGTATGTGTGTGTGTATATGCACATGTATGTTTGCATGTGTGTATGCATGAACTGAGTAATTAGAATGATAGATTCTAGTGTACCCACTCCATATCATAATTCTGCCATATTGCTGCTTTTCTCTCTGCCTTCATCTGTTCAGCTCTTTTGCACAAATAATCATTGTAACAAACTCAAGAAGTAACAGTGACACTTTTGCAAAATTGCTTTTAGTGTGTGTGTGTGTGTGTGCGTGCACGTGCATGCGTAAGTGTGTTCACACATTTACCTCAGTGTGTTTAAGGAGGTCAGAGGACAACTTCTAGAAATCAGTTTTCTCCTTCCAATATTGTGGGTGGGTTCCAGGGATCAAAAACATTGTCAGGTTGTTAGAGAGTACTTTTACCCACTGAGTCATCTCAGCCCCACAGTGACTTTCTTTAACATAAAAATTCTATCAAGAATGGTAGTCCATTATATAGTATACATTCATTAGACACCAGCTACTTTAGAAATCCTTAAATCCCAGGGGCTACCCTCTACCCAAGGCTGCCATTGTGAAGCAGTATCAATATCTAAGCTTGTACTGAAGTTCCCCTCATTGGTTCCTCTCTTTGCATTTGTTTTCAGTCATGTGTACAAATAACCACATTTAATTCCCATAGAAGCAAAGGATGGATCCCTGCAAGAAACAGAAATTCTTTTTATTTCAATTTTTAACATATAATAAATATGCAATACATATTTCAGCATGATTTCAATTTTATAGCAAAATAAAATTTAAAACATAAAGCACAATTAATTCATTGCAAATCCTAAGGTCTCAACCAATTCAATTCACAAGAGCCATAGGAACCTACATTTCGAGATGCATTTTATACCTGGGAAATGAATCCGAATTTAAGATTGTAGCATTTATGTAATAGTTCTTCCGCATCTACTCATTTCTACTAGCTATCAGGATTGATTATCCTAAAAAGGCTCATGTATGCTGTATGAAAAACAGCATGGCAAAAGAAAAGACTTGGCCAATGTTTGCTGATACATTGTCCATATTACACAAACCCTTAAGTGGGAATTTCATCTCCAGTAGCCACTTATGTTTATGATTTGCGTGGAACCCCTAATGAGCTGAGACACTCCTAGGAAAACATGATCTTCACTCAAGCATATGTCTCTCCCAATCTTTCATCTGCTTCCTGAAATAAGATTCTGTCCAAACAAATAATCACTATGCTAAGATGGTGATTTGGACACTAATTACATGGAAAAGCTTCTGCTCTATAATTAAATAGATGCTCTTTATTTATCTATCACATGAGTTCAGAGATAGCTGGGAGAAAATGCCAATTTCTGAGACAAGGCACTACAAAATTTCAGTGTAAAATCTGTTTCCTACAAAAAAAAAAAAAAATAGAACCAGAGATCAGGGGGTTTTGTTTTCTTTTTCTTTTTCTTTTTTCTTTCTGATACTTTTAAAGTGAAATTACATCAATTAGCTCCAGTCCTTCTCTGTGTAGTTTTTGTTTGGATGACCTATTCATTGATGAGATTGATGAGAGCAGGGTATTCAAGTCTCCCGCTGTGTGTCAGAGACAATAGGTAATTTAAGATATAGTAGTATTTGTTTTTACAAAGTTGGGTGCCCTTGTGTTTGGGGCATAGATGATAATAATTAAAATGTCATCTTGATATATTTTTGATGAGTATGTAATGTCCTTCCCTATCTCTTCTGAATAGTTATGTTTTGAAGTCTATTTTGTCAGATATTAAAATGACAATACCAACTTGATTTTTAGATCCATTTTCTTAAACTATGTTTACCTAGAGGAAATAGCTACCCTTAGTGTCGAGGTGTGTTTCTTGGAGGATAGATACTGTTTCCACATCCACCCTGTTAGTCTGTGACTTTTTACTAGGGAATTGAGATCATTGATATTAGGAGATATCAGTGACCAATGATCAATATTCCTCCTATGTAGCTGTTGTTGTTGTTGTTGCTGCTGCTGCTGTTGTTATTATATGTTTCCTTTCTTCTGATCTTGCTGGTCTGAGATTATTATTTTCTTTTATTTTCTTGGATGCAATTAACCTATTTAGGTTGGATTTCTCATTCTAGTACCTTCTGCAATGCTGCATTTGTAGATAAATATCATTTAAATTTGGATTTATTATGGAATATCTTATTTTCTCTATCTCTGGTAATTGAAATTTTTGCTGGATATAGCCTAACATTTATAATCTCTCAGAGTGTATAGTATATCTTTCCAGGTCCTTCTGACTTATAGTCTCCACTAAGAAATCAGGTGTAATTCCAATAGGTCAATTTGAATATATTACTTGTTCTATTTTCTCTTGCATCTTTTAACAATTTTCTTTGCTCGGTATGTTTAGTGTTTTGATTATTATGTGCTGAGGGAACTCTATTTTCTAGTATATTTGGTGTTTTGTATGCATCTTGTCCTTTGACAGCCTTCTTCTTCTTCTTCTTCTTCTTCTTCTTCTTCTTCTTCTTCTTCTTCTTCTTCTTCTTCTTCTTCTTCTTTTTTGAGACTGGGTTTCTCTGTATAGCCTTGGCTGTCCTGGAACTCACTTTGTAAACCAGACTGACCTAGAACTCAGAAATTTGCCTACCTCTGCCTGCCAAGTGCTGGGATTAAATGTGTGTGCCACCACGCCTGACTGCCATCTCCTTCTTTTTAGCTTAGATAAATTTTATCTATGATCTAGTTGAAAATATTTCCTGTGCTTTTGAACTCGGATTCTTCTCCTTCCTCTATTCCAATTATTATTATATTTGGTGTTTTCAGAGTGTCCCAGATTTCCTGGCTGATTTGTGTCAGGAATATTTTTATATTTAACATGTTCTTTGTTTGATGTTTGTTTTATTTTTCTATCCTACCTTCAACACCTGAGGCTCTCTGTTCCATCTCTTAAATTTTGTTGGTGGACCTTGCCTCTGTGGTTTCTGTTCAAGTTTCTAAATGTTTATTCCCATATTTCTTTAATTTAGGATGTTTATATTGACTCTATTTCCACATTCTTGGCTTAATCAGTTGTAGGAGTAACCAACCAATAACTGATTTGATTAGATTCCATGCGATGGAACCCATACCCAACACTGCATGTGTGACTAAGGACCTCAAAGTAGATAGCCCAGGGACCTAAAATAAAACAATATAATATTTGCCTTAAGATATGATAGATAGATAGATAGATAGATAGATAGTGTAGTGGCTATTCCTGGTTGTCAACTTGACAATATTTGGAATGAACTACAATCCGGAATTGGAAGGCTCACCAGTGACCCTTATCTGGAGGCTTGGAGATCCTTATCTGGATCTTGGTTTGAAGATCTTGAGCCATAGTGGCTATGGATTCCAGAAGATTGAATCTCCGAGTTAAGGAACACACCTTTAATCTGGGCTATGCCTTTCATCTGGGATTAAAGGTGTGGTGGAACACACCTTTAATCTGGGCTACACCTTTTGCTGGAGACAATATAAGGACATTGGAAGAAGGGAGTCTAGCTCTTGCTCCTGCTCCTTCGCCTGCTTGCTGCGTGAGACTGAGTAACTGCTAGATCCTTGGACTTCCATTCACAGCTGTGACTGAACGATTGTTGGGAATTGAGCTGCCGACTGTAAGTCATCAATAAATTCCTTTATTATCTAGAGACTATCCATAAGTTCTGTGACTCTAGAGAACCCTGACTAATACAGAAGTTGGTACCAGGAGTGGTTCTAGAGTAACAGAAGTACAAGGATGAATCTTTTAAAATTCTGGAATTGGCTTGTTGATCCACCAGCACTTTCAACTATTGAAACCTCTCCAGATTCTCTCCCTCCTGGGAGCTCAGAGAATTTTGAAGACCCATGGTTGAAACTATATTCCGAACTTAAAGAAGCTAATGCCCTTGATTTTCTTAATGAATTAGGTGATTCAGTGCACAAAGCTTTCTACAAGATGGGGAAAAAATCGAAAAATGATTTTACTGGCTGGCTGCTCTTAGTATCTGTGGAAAAAATGATGAATGAAAGGAAGGAGTTGTGTGATAAAATCGAAAGGCTCCAGACACAAGTAAACGATCTAAAAGTTGCTAAGTGTGTCCTTGAGGAGAATCTTCTCTCTTGTAGCAATAGAGCTCAAGTTGCAGAAAATCAAACAGAAACTCTCATTGTAAGGTTGGCTGAACTACAGCGAAAATTCAAGTCTCAGCCTCAGAGTGTGTCGACAGTTAAAGTAAGGGCTCTAATTGGCAAAGAATGGGATCCTACAACATGGGATGGGGATGTGTGGGAAGACCATGTTGAAGCTGAGAATTTTGAATCCTCAGATTCTCAAGGGTTTGCCCCACCTGAGGAAGTAGTACCCTCAGCCCCACCTCTTGAAATAATGCCTTCCCCACATGAGGAAATTAATTTTGCAGAGTCTGCTCACGGCCCACCAATAGTTTCTTCTAGACCTGTAACCAGACTCAAAGCAAAACAGGCTCCTAGAGGGGAGGTAGAAAGTGTAGTCCATGAGGAAATTCGCTACACTACTAAGGAGCTTAATGAGTTTGCTAATTCATTCAAGCAGAAACCTGGTGAATATGTGTGGGAATGGATTTTAAGGGTGTGGGATAAGGGTGGAAGGAACATAAAACTAGAGCAGGCTGAGTTTATTGACATGGGTCCTCTGAGTAGAGATTCTAGGTTTAATACGGAAGCTCGCATAGTTAAAAAAGGTGTCAAAAGTTTGTTTGAATGGTTGGCTGAGGTGTTTATCAAAAGATGGCCTACTGGAAATGACTTGGAGATGCCTGATATTCCATGGCTTAGTGTTGATGAAGGGATTTTAAGACTTAGGGAAATTGCAATGCTAGAGTGGATATATTGTGTAAAGCATAATTGTCCACAATGGGAAGGTCCAGAAGATATGCCTTTCACCAGCTCTATAAGACGCAAATTGGTGAGAGGGGCACCAGCACATTTGAAGGGTTTTGTTCTTTCCCTTTTCCTTGTGCCAGATCTTAGCATTGGAGATGCTTCTGCTCAATTAGATGAATTAAATTCACTGGGTTTAGTTGGATTCCGAGGTAACAAGGGCCAGGTGGCAGCATTGAATCGCCCGAGACAAGGTGATTCTAGTTATTATAATGGACAGCGTAGACAAAAGAATGTTTATAATAACATACCCAGTAATGGTCAGCACAGGAGAGGTGAAATTTATAATGGCATGACTCGGTTGGACCTTTGGTACTGGCTAACCAATCATGGTGTTTCCAGGAATGAAATACATAGGAAGCCTACTGCATATTTGTTTGATCTGTATAAGCAGAAAAATTCTCAAACAAATGAAAGAAAGGCTACATTAGATCGTGGTAAACAGCCAAATGAAAGAAAGGCTACATTAGATCGTGGTAAACAGCAATCTCGGCCAGTGAATCAATTTCCAGACTTGAGACAGTTTGCAGATCCAGAACCCCTTGAATGAAGGGGTGGCCAGGTTCCGCTGAGGAAGGATCTTGATAAGACACTCAAAGGTTTTGCTGTTACCCTTTCTCCAGTTCTTCCCCAGAGGGACCTACGGCCTTTTACAAGGGTAACTGTACACTGGGGAAAAGGAAATAATCAGACTTTTCGGGGTCTGCTGGATACTGGTTCTGAGTTGACACTGATCCCAGGGGATCCCAAGAAACATTGTGGCCCTCCAGTTAAAGTAGGGGCTTATGGAGGGCAGGTGATTAATGGAGTTTTGACTGATGTCCGACTCACAGTAGGTCCAGTAGGTCCCCGGACACATCCTGTGGTGATTTCCCCAGTTCCAGAATGTATAATTGGGATAGATATACTCAGAAATTGGCAGAATTCTCATATTGGTTCCCTGAACTGTAGAGTGAGGGCTATTATGGTTGGAAAGGCCAAATGGAAGCCTTTAGAGTTGCCTTTGCCAAAGAAAATAGTGAATCAAAAACAGTATCGTATTCCTGGAGGCATTGCAGAAATTACTGCCACTATCAAGGACTTGAAAGACGCAGGGGTGGTGGTTCCCACCACATCTCCGTTTAACTCTCCTATCTGGCCAGTGCAGAAAACAGATGGATCATGGAGAATGACAGTTGATTATCGAAAACTAAATCAGGTAGTAACTCCAATTGCAGCTGCTGTACCAGACGTAGTTTCGTTACTTGAGCAAATTAACACATCTCCTGGCACCTGGTATGCGGCTATTGATCTGGCAAATGCCTTCTTCTCAGTACCTGTCCATAAGGACCACCAGAAGCAATTTGCTTTCAGTTGGCAAGGCCAACAGTATACCTTCACAGTTTTGCCTCAAGGATATATTAACTCTCCTGCCCTGTGTCATAATTTAGTTAGAAGGGATCTTGATCGTTTGGATCTTCCACAAAATATCACATTGGTGCACTATATTGACGACATTATGCTGATTGGACCAAGTGAGCAGGAAGTAGCAACCACTTTGGACTCATTGGTAACACATATGCGTATCAGAGGATGGGAAATAAATCCAACCAAAATTCAAGGACCATCTACCTCAGTGAAATTCTTAGGAGTCCAGTGGTGTGGAGCATGCAGAGATATTCCTTCTAAGGTGAAAGATAAGTTATTGCACCTGGCCCCTCCTACAACCAAGAAAGAAGCACAACGTTTAGTGGGCCTATTTGGATTCTGGAGACAACACATCCCTCACTTGGGTGTGTTACTTAGGCCTATTTACCAAGTGACTCGGAAAGCTGCTAGCTTTGTGTGGGGCCTGGAACAGGAGAAGGCCCTTCAACAGGTCCAGGCTGCTGTGCAGGCTGCTCTACCACTTGGACCATATGACCCAGCAGACCCGATGGTACTTGAGGTGTCTGTGGCTGATAGAGATGCTGTTTGGAGCCTCTGGCAGGCCCCTGTAGGTGAATCACAGAAAAGACCTTTGGGATTTTGGAGCAAAGCTCTACCATCATCTGCAGACAACTATTCTCCCTTTGAAAAACAGCTCTTGGCCTGCTATTGGGCCTTAGTGGAAACTGAACGTTTGACAATAGGACACCAAGTTACTATGCGACCTGAACTACCCATCATGAGCTGGGTACTATCAGACCCTGCAAGTCATAAAGTGGGACGCGCACAGCAGCAGTCTATTATCAAATGGAAGTGGTATATACGTGATCGGGCCAGAGCAGGTCCTGAAGGCACAAGCAAGTTACATGAAGAAGTTGCTCAAATGCCTATGGTTTCTACTCCTGTTACAATGCCATCTGCTGCCAAGCATGCGCCTATAGCCTCATGGGGTGTTCCCTATGATCAACTGACCGAAGAGGAGAAGACTAGAGCCTGGTTTACTGATGGCTCTGCACGTTATGCAGGCACCACCCAGAAGTGGACAGCTGCAGCATTACAACCCCTTTCTGGGACAACCTTGAAAGACACAGGTGAAGGGAAATCTTCACAGTGGGCAGAACTTCGTGCAGTACACATGGTATTACAGTTTGTTTGCAAGAAGAAATGGCCAGATGTACGATTATTCACTGACTCATGGGCTGTAGCCAATGGATTGGCTGGATGGTCAGGCACTTGGAAAGATCACAATTGGAAAATTGGTGAGAAAGACATCTGGGGAAGAAGTATGTGGATAGATCTCTCCAAATGGGCAAAGGATGTGAAGATATTTGTGTCCCATGTAAATGCTCACCAAAAGGTGACTTCAGCCGAGGAGGAGTTCAATAATCAAGTGGATAAGATGACCCGTTCTGTGGACAGTCAGCCTCTCTCCCCAGCCATCCCTGTCATTGCTCAATGGGCACATGAACAAAGTGGCCATGGTGGTCGAGATGGAGGTTATGCTTGGGCTCAGCAACACGGGCTTCCACTCACCAAAGCTGACCTGGCTACAGCTGCTGCTGATTGCCAGATCTGCCAACAGCAGAAACCAACACTGAGCCCCAGATATGGCACCATTCCTCGAGGTGACCAGCCAGCAACCTGGTGGCAGGTTGACTACATTGGACCACTTCCTTCGTGGAAAGGACAGCGTTTTGTTCTTACTGGAGTAGATACTTATTCTGGTTATGGATTTGCCTTTCCTGCACGTAATGCCTCTGCTAAAACCACCATTCATGGATTGACAGAATGCCTCATCTATCGTCATGGTATTCCACACAGTATTGCTTCTGACCAAGGAACTCATTTCACAGCCAGAGAAGTACGACAGTGGGCCCACGATCATGGAATTCACTGGTCTTACCACATTCCCCATCATCCTGAAGCAGCTGGTCTGATAGAAAGATGGAATGGCCTTTTGAAGACGCAGTTACAGCGCCAATTAGGTGGTAACAGCTTGGAAGGCTGGGGTAGAGTTCTTCAGAAGGCAGTATATGCTTTGAATCAGTGCTCGATATATGGTACAGTTTCACCCATAGCCAGGATTCATGGGTCCAGGAATCAAGGGGTGGAAAATGGAATAGTTCCACTTACTATCACTCCTAGTGACCCTCTAGGAAAATTTTTGCTTCCTGTCCCCATAACTCTAGGTTCTGCTGGCCTAGAAGTTTTGGCTCCAGAGAGGGGAGTGCTCCTACCAGGAGCTACAACAAACATTCCATTGAACTGGAAGCTCAGACTTCCCCCTGGTCATTTTGGGCTTCTAATGCCCTTACACCAACAGGCTAAAAAAGGAATAACAGTGTTAGGAGGGGTGATAGATCCAGATTACCATGGGGAAATTGGATTACCTCTTCACAATGGTGGTAAGCAAGATTATGTCTGGAGTGTAGGAGATCCCTTAGGGCGTCTCTTAGTACTACCATGTCCTGTGATTAAAGTCAATGGGAAACTACAACAGCCTAATCCAAGCAGGATGACAAAGGACACAGACCCATCAGGAATGAAGGTATGGGTCAATCCTCCAGGAAAAGAGCCAAGACCTGCTGAGGTGCTGGCTGAAGGAGAAGGAAATACAGAATGGGTAGTAGAGGAAGGTAGTTATGAATACCAATTAAGGCCACGTAACCAGTTGCAGAAACGAGGATTATAAAGTAATATGAATGCCCCATTGTAAATTTACAAATGCGTTTGCAATTGTACGAGGAATAGTTATATCATGTTAGGCGTATTTACAACCTTGTTATTGTTTCATGTGAACAT
This sequence comes from Mus musculus, assembly GCF_000001635.26. Classification (NCBI taxonomy): domain Eukaryota; kingdom Metazoa; phylum Chordata; class Mammalia; order Rodentia; family Muridae; genus Mus; species Mus musculus. The sequence continues at coordinate 52,309,130 of NC_000085.6, forward strand.
GAGATATTATTTGTGTCAAGTTGACAAGGGGTGGATTGTAGTGGCTATTCCTGGTTGTCAACTTGACAATATTTGGAATGAACTACAATCCGGAATTGGAAGGCTCACCAGTGACCCTTATCTGGAGGCTTGGAGATCCTTATCTGGATCTTGGTTTGAAGATCTTGAGCCATAGTGGCTATGGATTCCAGAAGATTGAATCTCCGAGTTAAGGAACACACCTTTAATCTGGGCTATGCCTTTCATCTGGGATTAAAGGTGTGGTGGAACACACCTTTAATCTGGGCTACACCTTTTGCTGGAGACAATATAAGGACATTGGAAGAAGGGAGTCTAGCTCTTGCTCCTGCTCCTTCGCCTGCTTGCTGCGTGAGACTGAGTAACTGCTAGATCCTTGGACTTCCATTCACAGCTGTGACTGAACGATTGTTGGGAATTGAGCTGCCGACTGTAAGTCATCAATAAATTCCTTTATTATCTAGAGACTATCCATAAGTTCTGTGACTCTAGAGAACCCTGACTAATACAGATAGATAGATAGATAGATAGATAGATAGATAGGAAAATGTGGCGATAAAATAACATGTAATATAATATTCTGCTATACTCATAGATCAGTGCTCTATTCAACCATATCATCAGAGAAGCTTCCTCCTACAGCAGATGGAAAAAAACGTAGAGAGCTCAGCCAGACATTATACAGAGAGGAGATAGAGAGAGAGAAAGACCCTCAGGAAACCCCACAGAGAAGGAAGGTAAATTGGAGGATATCATCCTGAGTGAGGTAACCCAATCACAAAAGAAGTCATTAGATATGCACTCACTGATAATTGGATATTTTCAGAAACATAGAACACCCAAGTTACAACTTACAAAACACAAGAAAATCAAGAAGAGGTGAGATCAATGGGTGGATACTTCATTCCTCCCTAGAATAGGGAACAAAATACCCATGAAAGGAGTTACAGAGACAAAGATTGGAGCTAAGACGAAAGGATGGACTATCCAGAGACTACCCCACCCAGAGATCCATCCCATAATCAGCCACCAAACCCAGACACTATTGCATATGCCAGAAAGGTTTTGCTGAAGGGACCCTGTTATAGCTGTCTCAGATGAGGCTATGCCAGTGCCTGTCAAATACAGAAGTGGATGCTCACAGTCATCTATAAGATGGAATACAGGGCCCCCAACGGAGAAGCTAGAGAAAGCACCCAAGGAGCTGAAGGGGTCTGCAACCCTATAGGTGGGACAACAATATGAACTAACCAGTACCCCCAGAGCTCATATCTCTAGCTGCATATGCAGCAGAAGATGGCCTAGTCGGCCATCACTGGGAAGAGAGGCCCCTTGGTATTGCAAACTTTATATGCCCCAGTACAGGGGAATGCCAGGGCCAAGAAGTGGGAGTGGGTGGGTAGGGGAGCAGCGCATAGGGAACTTTCAGGATAGCATTTGAAATGTATATAAAGAAAATATCTAGTAAAATAAATAAATAAATAAATAAATAAATAAATAAATAAGAGTTTAAGAAGGTGGGGCTGGAGAATACCAGTAGAACAAGGCCCTCTAAATTAACTGAGCAAAGCTCAAATGAAGTCACAGAAACAGAAGCAACAAGCACAAGGACTGCATGGTCTGCATTAGGTCCTCTGCATGCATTATGGCTTCCAATTTAGTGCTTTTATGGGATTCCTGAGTGTGAAAACAAGTGGGTCTCTAATTTTGTTCCTTCTTTTGGGATCTTTTCCTTCTGTTGATTGTCTTGTCTAAGTTTATTATGATGGATTTTGTTTATCTTATATTTATTATGTTATGTTAAAATTATGAATGAATGAGTGAATGAATGAATTAGTGAATGAATGAAAATCTAGCAATGACAGAAAAGGTTAGCAACTGAACTATTTCTTATGCTTACACAAAGAGAAAATCATTTTTCTCCAGTGGTGCATGTTAGGGAAGGCCTTATGTTCAGGAATAGTTGACCAATATATAATGGACTTCACAGAGTTTTGGTTTTTTTCTTTTTTGTTTTGTTTTGTTTTCATTTTGGTGTGTGTGTGTGTGTGTTCTATTATTTGATTATACTTTGGTTCCTTTGTGGCAAGAAGTGATATTTTATTTCATTTTCTTGATTTAGGGAGAGGGGGTTGTTGTTTAAATAGGTCATTGTTGTTTGAGAAGTAATTTAAAGTTAAATTGGTATGGAGAGGGGAAACACCTGGAAGGACCCACGAGAGAGGAAGAATATAATCAATACATATTAAAATTATTTTAAATAATAAAATATAATAACATAAAAAGCAGCAGTAATTCTTACTTTAGAATACAATATTCTTGGAAGCTCAGTCAGTATTTAGAACTAAACTTTCTGCTTTTTCTTATTATGAGTCACTGTGCTATTTGCACCTAGGGATTTGCTGAGGTCAAGAAGGAGTCTCTGCCCTCCAGGAATAGTTAAGATAATTGCACAAAAATATCTAAAAGTATCTTTGCTTCTTTTACAGTAAGTGTTCACAAACATTATCTAAACATAATAAGATCTACATGAGATTTATAAGTGCCATTGGCATACATTGAGGAACTGAGTTGATGCAACTGAATGACAGGGAATTGAGTCAAAATTTCGGGAATGACATGTTTTATAGCACCACAAGGAAAGCTTAGTCCCAGCAAAGTATTGAAGAAAGGGTATCTAGAAAATGCCAAGGATGAATATTCCCCTTTCTTTGCTTCTTCTCATATAATCCCCCTTCCTATTAAAAAAAAAAAAAAAAAAAAAAAAAGCTCCAATATATCCTCAAGTGGCACACGCCTTTAATCCCAGCACTTGGGAGGCAGAGGCAGGTAGATTTCTGAGTTTGAGGCCAGCCTGGTCTACAAAGTGAATTCTAGGACAGCCAGGGCTACACAGAGAAACCCTGTCTCAGAAAAAAAAATATCCCAATTTCAAGATTGTACTATTTCCTGGCTTTGAAGAACTCAGTGATATACACCCATCACTTCATTCCATTGTCTGATTCTCAGTAGTCATTTGAGGAGCTGAATATGCAGGATTGGTCAGGACTTAGTCAACAACTTAGTCATCATCCGGAACACAAGAACAGATCACCTTTCCTCTTCAGAGACTGTAAAGAAGCCATCACTGTAGTTAAAAGCAAGAGCTGGTACAGATGCATAGTTGATGGCATCATTTGAGGCTACATAGAAAGACTATGTAGAAATAGCCACTTCCCAATTACTTGAAATAATGATGTTCTTTCTGCCCAAGATAAATTATGTAAAAGTGCTTTGCTACTTTTACAGTAAGTGTTCAAACTGAGTAAGTGAATTAAGTCTGTAAATAAATATGTTGAAATTGGATATTATGTATCACTCTTACAATCCCAGTATTTGAAAAACCGAGGCAGGAAAAAAAAAAGTCTCGAGTCCAGGCTACCTTGGGCTACAGAGTAAATTTCAATACAACCTAAGCTACACAGTGAGTCCTTGATTAATATAAAAAAGAAAGAAAGAAGGGAAATGAAAGCCTCAGCATTTAGAATTAATATCTCCCAGGGATTAGACAATTTAATACTGTTAAAATATTATGAGTAACGGTTAGCATAAGCATTTTGATGCTGTCAAGAATAGGAATTGACTTCCAGTGTCATAAGCCACTAGGTACAATCCTGTGGAACTATATCCAGTGAAAACTGAAAGTGTCACCATGCAAACCTAACATGCTTTGTTTTCCTGGCGACCTGACACAGGAGCCAAAATTTTCACCCAGCCTATTTCTATTGTGTCACAACAAATATTAAAAAAAATATCACATTGTTGGGTGCCTATACACTAAGTACTATACTATGTCTACTACCCACATAGTTCCATCAGGCCCCCATCAAAGAATTTTGGGTCATGGTTCATTTCATCATTACACAAATGAGAAAATTGGGTTTACATGTAGTAGTTAATGTTCAGCTTCTCATTGTGGCACTCAACTTCAGCAAAACTTGATTCCAAATTTCAGGCTCAGGCGCCAGGTCCTCTAGCAATCTTGAGTTTGCAGCAGGTGAAGGAGCTGATACTGAATAAGGACTGTTGATTGACTTAATAGGGTGCTTGTTCTTTTGCTTTAACTTGTGTGGAGACAACCACAACTTTGTGCATGCTATTGTGGCTTTTCTGATGTTCAGAAAAGTCCAGGTTCATCAGCAAGGACAAATGATTGTGATCAAAAGATCTAGAGTTTCAGTCAATAGGTATTTATTCTGAAATACGTTTCTTCCATTGGTTGTAGCCAGATGACGACCCCCCTCGCCAAGCTACCAGGGACACACCAACCAAAGAGTACTCTTGGAGGGACCCATGGATCCAGATGCATATGTAGCAGAGGATGACCTTGTTGGTCATCAATGGGAGGAGAGGCCCTTGTTTTTGTGAAGGCTCAATACCCCAGTGTAGGGGAATGCCAGGACAGGGAAGCAGGTGTGAGTGGGTTGGTGAGCAAGGAGAGGGGATTGGGATAGGGGATTTTCAGAGGGGAAACTGGGAAAGGGGATAACATTTGAAATGTAAATAAAGGAAATACCTAATTAAAAACTAAAAAAAGAAAAGGAAAGTAAATAAGAGGAACTGATTCTACAAATTTCTTTGTGTTCATGTTCAGAAATGCAATCAGCATGGCCTAACACTGCTATATGCATATAAAAAAATAATAGCTCTTACTTCAACATTTCCTATAATGTTATTTTTCTTAACTTTATGGGTGAAGTGGGAGGAAACACTTATTTAATATTTTAACATGTCTTTGAAATATTAGTGATCTTGTAGTTATGGTTACCTGCTGATAAGTTCAATTTTAATGGAAATTATAAAATCAGTGTTATCATCAAGTTTTGATAAATTCACTTAACCTTACATATTATCATAATTCTGTCATTTATCCATATATGATAAAGAATCATACTGGTTGAAATAAATAAAGATATTCATGCTAGTTAAAAAATAAATTGATTAAGAGAGAGAGAGAGAGAAAGAGAGAGATGATGATGATGATGTGAAGAGAGATGAACTATGCTCCTGCATCTCAGGGGGCAGAGAAAAATCTAAAGCATAGTAAAGGCTTTGGTTGAGTCCAAGTGAAAGTGTGTGGCAGTCCCAAAGTCAACCCTGCAGCTCTCACTGAGCCTTTGCTGTGCAGTTGTATGCTAGAGAAAGAGAAAGAGCTTCTTCAGTGAAGGAAATGAGCTACAGTGAGTTAAAGTTTAATTCTTTTATTTTTCTTGATCCAATGATAGCACACTCAGACCTTCTGAGATAGATATTAACATCTTTGAGGGATAAGGAAAATGTGGTACAGAGGGTTAAGTAGCATCTCCCACCCACTAAAGGAGAACTTTCACAGCCAGAATTTAGAGTCTTGAAATCATGCCTTCAGATTGCATTTCTTTCTACATTGTCTCTTACTTTCTGTGCTGGCAGTGATATCAAAATAACACACACACACACACACACACACACACACACACACACACACACACACACCACATATAAACACATACATTCCTGGAAGTTAAAAGATGTGTTTGTTTCTTCTGTATAAAGTGTGTTCTACACACACACACACACACACACACACACACACACAATCCATAGTTACTTATAAAATTCTATCCTATATAAATTCCTTATAAACAATTTTTGATCTAGCCAAAATTTTCAAAGTATGGATTTATATCAATTTATTGACCACAGAGCAGCTTTAAATTAAAACCATGAATATAAGAAGAAAATACAAGGTAACACAACAAGAAATTTGCTATAACCCCTATACTGAAGGAGTCTGTGATCTAACTGAAGAGACAGAAATATATATAGGGAAAAGTGGGAATAATATAAACTACAAAAGATGAATCCTACAGGAAAAGAAAGCAAACTAGATTGGTGAGTGATTTTTCACTAATGTTTCTTTTTCTAACCATAGAAGGAATACAAGGGACAGCAGGGTGGTTCGGCATAGGAAAGCACTTATTGCAATGCAAGGCAGAATCTGTAGAACTTCAGCTGGATCCCTGGAACCCACAGAGAAAGGAGAGAACTGACTTCTACAAGTTGCCCTTTTTACAACAAGCACATCCATGCTCATACAAATATCCTACACCCACAGTAAAAGTAATATATATTTTTCATATACATCCTAAACATAAAATAACAATAATCAATATTTTTAAGGAATTATTTGGGTATTTTACCTAGGGAAGACTGTTATTCCCACTCGTACCATTCCTTAGCTCAATATCCAACATTTAGAGATCATCCCTGAAATCTTTTATATACAAATAACTTTATATGGATGAAGCAGGTTGCATTTACATATTTAGTAATATATATTGTATAAAATATGTTATATAACATATAGTGTATAACAATACACACATAGTATTTTATCTAACATATAATATTATATATGTGCAATATGTATTACTAAATATATAGATGCAACATATATATATGTGTGTACATATATATATATATATATGTATATATATATATATATATATAGAGAGAGAGAGAGAGAGAGAGAGAGAGCACACCTGTGAGTCTGAGGAAAGGAAAGAAACAGCACGTGGAAGAGTTGAAGGGAGGGAAAAAAGGAGGGAAATGATGTCATTTTACTTCAATAAATAAATAAACAAATAAATAAATAAACAAACAAACAATAGCAATTAAAATCTATTATGTAAAATTCAAGCAATACAGAAAAGGGAGAACAAAACTATGAAACCATCTCTATTCTCTCAGTGCCAGTAGTAGCTTTTTTTTTCTACTTTAAATATTTGTAGACTTACAAACAAGGAGTGTTTCTTATCATCTCTGTGCTGCCCTGATGAGTCTACTCTAGACTCACAGAGGGTTTGATGTTTGACCAGAGTGTATATAGAAAAATGAATGCAGTGCACATGGATGCCAGAAATCTCAGTCCCACGAATGTATAAATGGTACTGAGGCAGCCATGAATTTCTCTGAGTTTCCTAAGCCTTATGAAAGCAAAATACCAAGTTTTGCCTCTGAGAATCAATTCAGGGGGTGCAGTGCGAGACACAGTGGAGGGAAAGCACACGAGGAGCATGAGCTGGACTCAGAGAGCAGCAAAGAGCACCCATAAGCCATGCTCTGCTAACCCCGTGGCAGCAGAGACACCCATTTGAATGTCCATCACTCTCAGGCTTTTCCCCCATCAACTAATGGATGTTGTGATTTATGAGAGAACTAATGATGCTTGGCGACTGATTCTGTCTCCCCTGTAGTGATTGAGATGAATAGAGGGAGCTTTCTTATCACTACAATGTTTGATTTTCAACAATCCATAATCCAAGGGGTGGAGAGGAGATCAAATTCGTCCCTGCCATGAACAATTGAGAAATTAAGCTTCATTGGCTGGTGTCTATTTGCCCGGAATATTATAAGCACCATGTTGGAATTGCTTACACATACTGAATTTATTGGGGACCAATTTTCACATCAGAAATGGGATGGCAATGGATAGGGGCAGCTCATGGGTTCACATGGCTTTGAACTCCTTACATCAAATTGGTTCTCTGTTAGGATTAAGAATATCCAAGATGGCCTCAAATTTAGGGGCATTTGGATAATATCTAGATCAAAGCTACACAATATTTTGAGTAAGCCCACATGGATTTTTTTTTCTAAAAATCTTATATGTGCAAAATTATTTGGTAATCCATGCCAAAGAGTAGCTTTGACATCTCATGGTAAACCAAAGCAGGCAGACGGTGGGGGCCAGTGATTAGGGAATCTCACACACACACACACACAGAGAGAGGGGGGGAGGGAGGGAGGGAGAGGGAGAGGGAGAGAGAGAGAGAGAGAGAGAGAGAGAGAGAGAGAGAGAGAGAATAGTTGAAACAAAGAAGTTCTTACAACTTCCCACAAACAGATGCTTACATACACGCAGACAGACAGATAGACAGACAGGTAAACACATATACATTCATATACTGCATGGCTGAAGCATATGCACATACAGATATACACATATGGGCCCAGGTTAGTTGATTTTATAGGTTTTCTTGTGGTGTCCTTGACACCTCTGGCTCCTCCAATCCTTCTCCTTCTCCTCCTCTCCCTGAACTCACCTCAAAGTTTGGCTGTGGGTCTCTGCAGCTGTTTCCATTGGCTGCTGGGTGAAGCCTCTCAGAAAACAGCTATGCTAGCCTCTTGTCTGCAAGTATTGGAGAATATCATTCATAGTGTCCGGGTAGGCTTGTTCTCATTGTATTGGTCTTAAATCGAGCAAGTATGGGTTGCCTGTTCATTCAATTTATGCTCCATCTTGATACCAGCACATCTTGTAGGCAGGACAAATTGTGAGTCCAACATTTTGTGGGTGGTTTGAAAACTGTATATATCTATTGGATGGAACACAGGGCCCCTAATGGAGGAGCTAGAGAAAGTATCCAAGGAGCTGAAGAGGTCTGCAACCCTATAGGTGGAACAACAATATGAACTAACCAGTACCCCCAGAGCTCATGTCTCTAGCTGCATATGCAGCAGAAGATGGCCTAGTCGGCCATCATTGGGAAGAGAGGCCCCTTAGTATTGCAAACTTTATATACCCCAGTACAGGGGAAGACCAGGGCCAAGAAGTGGGACCGGGTGGGTAGGGGAGCAGGGCAGGGGGAGGGTGTAGGGAACTTTTGGGATAGCACTTGAAATGTAAATGAAGAAAATATCTAATAAAAAAAAAGAAAGAAAAAAAAAGAAATCTGTATACACTAAATCTGATAAAGGCAAACGTATGGAATAGTCTTAAATGCATAGACACAGGAGACAATTCCCAGAACAGAATACCAACAGCTCAGGCACTAAGATAATAAAGTTAATAAATGGGGAAAACTTTTATATTAGCAACCTACCAAATGAGAAAAGATCTTCACCAACCCTACATCTAACAGAGGGCTGATATTCAAAATGTATAAAGAGCTAAAGAAATTAGAGACCAATGAACCAAAAAATTTATTTAAAATGAGGTACAGATCTAAACAGAGAATTCTCAGAGAAATATCTAATGGCCAAGAAGCACTTAAAGAAATGCTCAGACTACCTCACCTGGGGATCTATTCCATATGCAGTCACCAAACCCAGACACTATTGTGGATGCCACGAAGTGCTTGCTGACAGGAGCCTGATATAGCTGTCTCCTAAGAGACTTTACCAGTGCCTGACAAATACAGAGGTGAATGCTCTCAGCCAACCATTGGATTGAGCACAGGGTCCCCAATGGAGGAGCTAGAGAAAGAACCCAAGGAGCTGAAAGGTTTGGCAGCCCCATAGGAGGAACAATATAAACCAACCAGTACTCCCCAGAGTTCTCAGGAACTAAACCACCAACCAAAGAGTACACATGGAGGGACCCTTGGCTCCAGTCACATGTAGCAGAGGATGGCCTTGTCGGTCATCAATGGGAGTGAAGGCCCTTGGTCCTGTGAAGGCTTGATGTCCCAGTGTAGGGGAATGCCAGGACCAGGAAGCAGGATTGGTGGGTTGGTGAGTAGGGGGAGGGGGTGGGGATAGAGGGGTTTTGGAGGGGAAACCAGGAAAGGGGATAACATTTGAATTGTAAGTAAAGAAAATATCTAATTAAAAAAAAAGAAATGCTCAACATCCTTAGTCATCAGCAAAATGCAAATCCAAAAGACCCTGAGATTCTACCTTATACACATCAGAATAGCCAAACACAAAAACCCAACTGACAGCACAGTTGGCAAGGATGGGGAGCAAGTGGAACACTCCTCCAATTCTGGTGGGAGTGCAAACTTGTAAAACCACATGGGAAAGCAACTTGGTAATTTTTCAGAAAATTGGAAATAATTCTACCTCAGGAACCAGTTATACCATTCTTGTGCATATAACCGAAAGATGATCTACCATACAACAAGGATACTTGCTCAATCATCTATGTTCATAGCAGATTTATTAGTAATAGCCAGACACTGGAAACAATCTAGGTATTCCTCAAATGAAGAATAGATAAAGATAATCTGTACACTTATGCAATCTAATATCATAACCACTATTAAAAACAAGGATAGCATGAAATTTGCAGATTTAACTAGAAATAAAGAGGTGTAACTAGAAAATACCATCCCAAGAGAGATAAAGCAAGTGTTCTTTTTTAGTGCTTAAGATTTGTAGCTTCGTAAATTATACTTATCAAGGTAATATTTTTAAGTCTAATTATGGGTCACATGAATTTACAAAATATTTTTTCAACTTTCATATAAAACTTTCTTCCAATATCTTGACTTTGTCTAGGACTTTGGAAAATGTTTAGGAGAAAGAAAAGCTAGCAAATAATTACTGTAATTATGACCAAAGTTAAAATACGCTTTCAAGGCAGCAAATGGAACACTGTCTTTTATAATAGTATAAATGGAATATGCTCTCAAGCATGCTGTACAGTTTTCCTATTATTGAAAATAAATATTTTTCTTATATAGTGTGTTCTTATTATGGTTTCTTCTCCCTCTATCCCTCCTAATTCCTTCTTACCTCCTAAATACTTTATATCTCTCATTAGAAAACAAACAGTCTTCTAAGGAATGATAATAACGAAATAAAATAAGACAAACAAGAACTAACATAGGACAGTAGGACAAAACAAACAGAAGAAAAAGAACCCAAGAAAAGGCACAAGAAATTGATGGAGATGCAGAGAGCCACTCATTTGCACTTTCAGGAATCCCATCAAAACACTGAATTGGAAGCTATAAAATACATGTGAAGGAACTGTAGGGTAAAACGAGAAAAAAAATAAGATAATATTTTTTTTTGTTAAAAAGAGAAAGTCCCTGATGCATTATCAGGCAAGGAACTTCTAAAGATGCCTATCCATGAGCTCATTGCTGTTGGCCATTTATTACTGGTCTTCTGGTCTAATCTTAAGAGTGTTTTTTTTTCCCCCAAGTGAGACTCCAAGTGTTTTTAATTAATGAGACATATATCCAGCCCTTATTTCCTACTCTCAATATGCTTCTTCAATCTACATCACCTACAAACTGTGCATTAAATAGTAGAATGCACATCTGTCTTTCTAAACTTGTATACTTATCTTTTATGAAAGTGATTTTATGAACTTCAGTATAAACTCATTTTACTCCGTTTACTATTTATGAGTAAGGAATAGGAAGAGAATCCTTATTTGAAGAATGAAATTCACAAGCTCCACGGGGTGAGTTTTAGCAAATTTATATATGTTTATAGGTGAGATTTTTTTAATTATAATACTTTTTATTATATATTTTCTTTATATACATTTCAAATGCTATCCCGAAAGTTCCCTAAACCCTCCCTCCGCCCTGCTCCCCTACCTACCCATTCCCACTTTTTGGCCCTGGCATTCCCCTGAACGGGGGCATATAAAGTTTGTGATACCAAGGGGACTCTCTTCCCCGTGATGGCTGACTAGGCCATCTTCTGCTACAGATGCAGCTAGAGCTACAAGCTCTGGGGGTACTGGTTAGTTCATATTGTTGTTCCACCTGCAAACCCCATCATCTCCTTGGGTGTTTAGAGAGAGGGGGGAGAGGGAGAGGGAGAGGGAGAGGGAGAGGGAGAGGGAGAGGGAGAGGGAGAGGGAGAGGGAGAGGGAGAGAGAGAGAGAGAGAGAGCAGAGTTCTATACAGTAGGTCGTGGGTATATTCCACTTTTAGTCTGTGGACTTTTAAAAGGCTCACAGTTGAAAATGAGCCAAGGAATGGGAGGGGGATGAATTGAACATTACATTTGTCCCAATCAGGAGTCCAGGTTCCTCCTTCAGATTCAATCAAGTTCTATTGTGTAGGTCTTGGTAAGGGTGAAAGATGACAAGGAGTTGGGAACTACAACTCTCTCCTAGCATCTTGACCTTCAGTGTGGATGGACTAATTTCTAAGAACTATTTCTTGCATTCCTTGCCATATCTGACCGGTTTCTAGCTCCTATATTCATCATTACTATTTCATTCTTTTCTGTGGATAGTACACATCACATGATCTATTCTGTCTATTAACTGATGAGCACACAAGTTCTCTGCACTTTAGATTGTTATAGATAGTTCTGCTGTGAAAATTTATAGCCATTGTCTTTATGCCATGAATGTGTTTTCATATGTTTTGTGTATTAATTACTAACACGTTGTAAAGATTTGTACCATTTTATATCTCCACCACCAATAAAGAAGATATTGAATGCAAAAAGGAAGAGAATCCTATAATAAGCAGCATATTTTAAAATATAAATGATAATAGTTTTTATCACTCTGTAAGAAAATAGAATTGGCATCCAAATAAATAAATAAAACTGAACTTGCTTTTCCCTCACGTTTATATAAGTAAGCGGAAAACAAATTAATTTACTGTGTTGAGATTCATAGCCAGTTTCCTGTTAAACTGTGCTAGTCACTTTTTAATTTTTTTAATCAACATATATGTAATTTTGGTTTTGTGTATGGCTCTGACTAAAGTAGTTGACAGAGACAACTCACAGGAGGAAAAGTTTGTTTGACACATTGCTTCAGAGGGTATATCCCAAGTGGTAAGGGTTTTTCAAAGAATTCACAACCACCCTTGATGGCTAGAAATGGCTCACTCCACCTCAATGTGAGTATATGCAAGGACCAGTTTCCATGGTAACAGACCAAGAAACAAAGAATGCAAATGGAACCAGGGGTACCATGGTAACTGTCTTTTCTTCTTTTATTTATCTATTCTCTACGTCCTAATCTAGGTCCCACTCCTCCCAGTTCCCTCACAAAGCTCTTCCCCCCACTCCCTTCCCCTTCCCTGAGAAAGAAGAGGTCCCCCGGTATCACCCCATCCTTATATATCAAGTCACTGCAGGAATAGACACAACCTCTCCCACTGAGACCAGACAAGGTAGCTCAGTTAGGGGAACTGGATCCACATGCAGGCAATAGACTCATGGACAAGTTCCTCTCCAGTTGTTGGGGGACCCAAGATAAATATCTGCTACATATGTTCGGGGGCGGGGGGGGGGGCTAGCTCCAGTGGATGCTCACTCTTTGGTTGCTGGTTCAAGTGCTGAGAGCCACCAACGGTCCAAATTAGTTGACTCTGTTGGTTTTCCTGGGGAGTCTCTGTGCCTTTCTGGTCTCCCAGGTCTTCCCCCAACTCATCCACAAGGCTCCTTGATCCCCATCTAATATTTGGCTGTGTGTCTCTACATCTATTTCTATTGGATGCTGGGTGGAGCCTCTCAGAGTAGAGTTATGTTAGGATCGTGTCTGCAAGCAAAACAAACAATATCCTGTAATAGTGTCAGAGGTTGTTTCTTGCCTATGGGATAGGTCTCAAATTTGGGTCAGTCATTGGTTGGCCATTCCCCCTCCCATCTCTGCTCCATCTTTGTCCCTGAACATCATGTAGGCAGGACACATTTTGAGTAGAAGTTTTTTAAAAAGCCTACATCTTCTAGCCAGGTCTTTCCCACTTTCTAAAGATTCCACAGACTCATAAGAAACAGCACCAGCTAAGGAAAAACTGTTTAAAACATGAGCCCATAGGACACACACCAGATCCTGCTGTAACAGAGGCATGGGATTTTTGTCACTTTGGAAGCTAGATAAGAGAACAGGCTTCAAGTAGGCCCAGACAATCCTACACCTGAGAACTGATGCAGTTATTCATGTTCTGGGTGTGATTAGTCAGGGTTCTTTAGAACAACAGAGCTTATAGAATGATAAGATTTATTCGATTTATTACATGGCTTACAAGCTGTGATCCAGCTGCCTCAACAACGATTATTTACCAACAGAAGATCCAAGAATCTAATAGTTGCTCAGTGTAAGAAGCTAGATGTGTTAGCTAATCTATAGTATATGCTAGAATCCCAAAGCATCCTGGATTCCTGGCAGGGAAAGAGAGAGAATTTGCTTCTCCATGTCCTTTACATAGGCATCCAGTACAAAGTGTGGTCCAGATTGAGGGCAGAGCTTTTCATTTTATAAAATACAGATTAGAACCACTTCAAAAGATTTAAGAAAGAATTCCTAACAGATGTGTCCATCCATGGGTTTTTTTGGTTTTTGTTTGTTTGTTTTGTTTTGTTTTTGTTTTTGTTTGTTTTTCTTAGTTAATTCCAAATGTAGTCAAGTTCACAGCTAAGAATAGCCATCACCCTGGGATGGAATGGTTTCCCTGTAGAAGCAGTGAATGTGTAGATCACCTCCTTTTTGTTATTCTAGATAAGGGAAAAATTTGCTCCTTGTAGGAAAAAAAAAACTTCATTTTTACCTAATCATAAACAGAGACCTTTAAACCAAGTTGATATTACTATCTTTCACGCTACCAAAATATTTTCATCCTAAGTATGATAAATTCCTTTCAGTTTTACAGGTGGATGCACCCTGACATTAAAGGGCCAATTAAGTAATTGCCTACAGTTAATTCACTATTAAAGCTAGAACTGCTGGATTCTAAATCTCAACATTAAAACCTATGTATAAATCCATGCTGAGAAGAGGACTGCCCTCCAGCACTCATCATCTTTCTCACACAGAGTGCATACTTAGGGGACAATTCAGGCTACCCTCACTAATGAGGATTCCTACACTGAGATGTTGGCTAAGCTCTGAGCCAGTGAGATGCAGCTATTTACTTCAAGTCAGGCCTTGGACATTAATGGAGCAACCAACTCTTTCCTATGCCATTGAATAACTAATTACTAACATCTGTAAATATTTCTGTTTGCAGTAGAAACAAGCAGAAACAAAGAGTCAGAAATAATGATTTCCAATTTGGCATCATATAGTGGAAGATAATGCACACACGCTCATACCATTCCATCCCACCCCACACAGGAGAATAGCTTCACTCCAAAAAAACTCAAATTTAAAGGGTTCTAATGAATGGAAATTAGCTAACCAAATCCATATACTTCTAATCAAAGAAAGTCTGTCTTATAAATTATAAGATACTTTCCCATCCCCTTCAGCTTCTTTTTAATCCTCCAACCTCCTTAGTCTCTCATATTTGGATTTTCACAATTAGCTTAGCCTGGATATGATGGCATCAACAATATTGACAATAATTTGGAAAATTGATATAAGGCTGTAAAATATTTTGTCATTTTAAACTATCTGGTTTCCATTGCTATTCTTTTTTAATATTAGCTAACAATTACAGATAACATACTGTTTTCAGTCCTTTAAATCATTTAAATTGGCATGAAACCCTTAAGTAATATTTTTAATTCCATTATCTATAGAAGTACTAAAACAAAGAGGGCAATCCCCCAATCTCATACTCAGATAGAGCCAGATAACCACGGAAGGAGTCTGATACCAGGGTTTGTCCTCAGAACCACTAAATGTGTTCACTAGGCCAAATATTCCCAAGGTGAAACTGTCTTTCTTTTCTATAATTTCTTCTTTCCTTCTCTCTCTCTGTCTCTCTCTCTGTCTCTCTCTCTGTCTCTCTCTCTGTCTCTCTGTCTCTGTGTGTGTGTGTGAGTGTGTGTGTATGTGTGTGTGAGTGTGTGTGTGAGTGTGTGGTGTGTGAATGTGTGGTGTGTGAGTATGTATGGGTGTGTGAGTGTGTGTGTGTGTGTGTGAGTGTGTATGTGTGTGTGAGTGTGTGTGTGAGTGTGTGTGTGTGAGTGTGTGTGTGAGTGTGTGTGTGTGTGATTGTGTGGTGTGAGTGTGTGTGATTGTGTGGTGTGTGTGTGAGTGTGTGTGTGTGAGTGTGTGTGTGATTGTGTGGTGTGAGTGTGTGTGTGTGTGTGAGTGTGTGAGTGTGTGTGTGTGAGTGTGTACGTGTGTGTTTGTATGTGAGTGTGTGTGTGTGTATGTGAGTGTGTGTGAGTGTGTGTGTGAGTATGTGTGTTTGTATGTGAGTGTGTGTGTGTGTGTATGTGAGTGTGTGTGTGTGTGTGTGATTGTGTGGTGTGAGTGTGTGTGTGTGTGTGTGTGTGTGTGTGTGTGTGTGTGTTTACTTATTTTCCTACAATCTAGTGAAATATTGCCAAAGCCTCATCCTGACCTGCCAATTTGAATATTGGAATTCTGATCCCACAAAAATCTCACCTGAGGCAAATGTTCTGTTTCTTGACTTGGTCTGTTTTAACAAAAATACCATAATTTTCATACCTTATTACAAAGAAATAAACAAAACCTTAAACCTATTTATCTGAGTTCTAGATGCTAAACAGTCCTAGTTAAAGCACTGATAGATTCGAGGTCTGGTTAGGAGTCTATTGTTTGTGTTTAGTTTCATGTAGCTGCGTTCTTACATGGTTCTCACATGGATGTACTCTGGTCTCTTTAAATCCTTAAAAAGACACCCACATTAATGTGAGGGCTCCATCCTCATGAGCTATCACTTCTCAAAGGTCCCATATGCTACACCATCACTTGGTGAAAGACATTTCAGCATCTGAGTTCAACCAATAGCAATTCTCATCTGAGGATCTTTTGCAGGTGTTTTAGAACTCAAATGTATATAAAGGTCTTCTGACCCTTTAACAATGGATTTGTTGGTCTAAAGAAACTAGCATACCATCCAGAGAACTTGATCTTCGTCAAAGGACTAGAAAATGACCCTCCGGGGCCTGTGGATTCTTTTAAGGGTCCATAGATGCCTCGATAGGAGAAGAATCACATAACACCATCCAGAACATTTTACCAAATTCACCCCGTGATCCAGGAAACATACACAGACACATGTGCTCTAGGGAGAAGATTCACAGGATTGTCAGGAGCCCTGAATGCTCTATAAAGCATAGGAAGTGAGAACTCCTGCTCTGGGCCTGGACTAATTCACTTTCCTGACTCATGCAGCCATTTTACCACATCTCACCTCAGTGACTTCGTCGGATTAGATCCCTGGTTTGCTTTGTGTTTTCTTTTTTTCTGCCAGCTTCTCTGAAAAGTAAAGACCGACTAATATGAGTCTCCACAACCATTGTATAACATCATATTTCCATGGTTTCTCTTCTTGAGAGAGAGTCTGAAATTTAGTCATGAAGATTCCTTGGAGCAATTTCCAAAACATCACTCTGCACGTTGCTTTGCATGATTTTCTTTTTTGAAGATTCTTCGTTGTTCAGTGAAGTTATTATTCCAATTGTTGCTAATACCTCTAAATATCTTAAAATTAAGGATAAACAAAAATAGTGAATAAACACTCATGGCTGCCAACTTGGGAATTGAAGTTGAATTGTACTAGTAAACAGGAAGGACATAACATTGCCCTGGTTGGTTTGAGGCCTCAGCAGGTTCTATTCCAAGATAAGAACATATTTTGTAAAGAAAATGTCAATATGGTGCAACTGTATCAGAATTACATCTAATGACAGAATATTTATAACACACACACACACACACACACACACACACACACACACACACACACACACAAATCTAGTCTATGTGATTTGCCCATAAAGGGTAAGGTACTAAGAAAACTGCCATATGGTCTCACTGTTCTGTTCATGAGAAGCAGCACATGTACATGTATGAACACACATGCATAAAAACAGATAGTCATCAGTCCATAGAGACAACACCAATGGGTCACGTGCTGATGTGAGTGCCAGTGGCTCCAGTCTGGCCTCAATTGCCTATAGATGCTGCATAACCATAAGCATTTAGGAAGCTGCATTGTGCTACACTCATGGGACCAATGAAGGTATCTGACTATCCTCGAAATCGTGGATCTCTGGAAACCAGATAAAAGATAAAGTTATGTGAAATTAACAAACTGGCAAAGATAAAGAAGAATTTCTTGAAGATATTGTGGTTATCAAGTCATCACATTATATTCCATTAATACATGTGATTATTATTTCAATTATAGTTTTTAAAGATGGTACTGTTGAGAGAGAGTGGAGATATTTTGCCTCTGTGTCCTCAAGGGAGGATACATTTCTCTTTTCTCTCTGTGAAAGCAAACCAATTCAGCAGCCAACAATTATCTTGTGTGCATAACATAATGCAATACCTGTCAAATACCCTAGTCACATTTCTATTGGTTAGGTCACATCTGCATTATTAGCAGCATAGCTCACATGATGAAAGCCATAAGTATGCATTAGTATCATAAATATTTGTGATTTCACCTGTTTTCAATTCACATTGTTCCATTTATATTATTTTTATAACAAGAATTTGCTTGGGTTACATGTTGATAGTTAACTTCAACATCCAGAAAACAAAATTTCTTTCACAACAGAATCTAACACAAACAATTCATCAACTTGAAGATTATGCTATTGCTTAAAGCATAAAATTATTAAATACTTCTCTTGTATATAGATACCAGCCACATATTTATCAAAATTTTTATTTCAATGCTCACCTTAATAATGAACTGAATAATCTGTCCTAGATTTAAAGCTGATTTTTAAAGCAAATGAAATTTTATATCCTTAACTCAACGTGAAACTTTTGAAAAAGATCTTGTATTTCTACTCTCTTTTCTAAAATGTTCAAGTGGATTTTTTAGCACACTGATTAACTTCCCAACCATGTTACTTTTATTCATAAACCTTTAGAAGGCAAATTCCAAAACTATTGTCTCCTTTGTTAGGTACATTCACTACCTTCTTCTGTATAGCCCCTTCATATCTCTGGCTCAGTTTCTTTCTCTTTCACCCTCTTGACATCTGACTCTCTGTCTCCCTTTTTTTCCTGCCTGCTTTCTTTCATATTCATGTCCTCTTTTTTTTCAGTAATTGTTACTGAATGTTTTGTATATACTATATATTCATAAACATAACCTGTTGAGTCCATATAATTGTATGTATGTTTTCAGGGCTGATAGCTTGGGACAGCACAGTCAATTGGTTTGCTCTTCCCTTGGTGGATGGGGCTACTTCTTTTGCTTCCAGTGCCTGCAGTTCTTTTGGTAGAGTTGAAGCCTGATCAGTCTCATCTTGTTTGGCAGGTTTATTGCTGTTGGGTTTTTTTATTATTACTTTTACCTTTTTACCGATTGTTGTGAATTTCACATAATGCACCCCAATCTCACTCATCTCCCAGTTCCTTTGTACCCACCCTCCACCCTTGCAACCTCCCTCACAAAAGAAAAAAAAATTGTGGAAGCTATGGTGTGCCATAGTGTGTACCACAGTATACCCTTTTGTACAAGTTTCTTTACTTGCAAATGTTCATTGCCATGAGTCACTGGTTTGGTTGAAGGCCCCTGGCTTCTGCTACACTATCAACATTGGGTCTTTATGGACTCTTCTCAGATATTCTGTTGATGCCCTATGTCATAAAAAACATGAAGTTTTGGTTCTATAGAACTTTCCCCTTCACATGCCAACTCAAAGCCCTAGATCTGTGCCTTGGAGCTATCTCAGCTGTTCTGTCTACCAGCTGCCCTTCACCCACTACCAGAGAGAGCTCTCCAGTACAGCCCCATTAGCTCATCCAATGTCAGAACCTGCAAGAGGCAGAGACAACTCTCTGACTCACCCAAACCCATGCCAGCAGGGTATGCCACCCAGGCAATTTGCAGGGCCCTGCTATCCTGAATATTGCAGCAGGTGAAGGATAGATAGGGCCATCTCTCCTGCTCTTATGACACTTGGGCCAGTTTTCCTGCCTGTCATAGGTAGCAAGGGGCAAGTGGGGAGGGAAAACATCTCTCCTTTGCCCATACTACCACATGGCAGTCAAATTGTAGGGCCTTTCTTCCTTTCTTATACCCTTAGGGTTGGCTCACTTGCAACATGCCACTAGGGTCAGTTCTAACTCTGGTGCCCAGACAAGGTCTCCTGAGTGCCCCTGCATGTGAGGGGCAGGGTCAGCTCTCCTGCTCTCATGACTCCAGGCCCAGTTCTCCTGCCTGCCACAAGTGGCAAGGGCAGATAGGAGGTGTTACTCATATCCTTGTTCAGATCACATTTGAGTGGTCTTATTGGTAAAACTTTATACATAAGGCATTTTATGTAAAAAAAAAACTATAAACATTTGTTCCTCTGCCCACAGGTAAGAATATTCTTCCACTATTGTCAAGGAAAGTTTTCTTTGCAACAGATGAAAATGACCACAGGAAAGCATAACCAATTAAAATGTAGAGGTATAAAACCCAGTCCCAATGGATATATCTACAAAACACTAGCTGAAACTTGGGGATCACTGTGGAAAGATTGTTAGATGCATCTTTTATAGCAGGAAACAAAAACTAGAGCTTAAAGTCCCATTGACTACTGTAACCCTCATTTCTCCATGCTGCTGCTTGACTTTCATAGCTGACTAGGTCAGTATAGGAAAGGGCCACGTGGTATAAAAATTCTGGCAAAGATTTTAAACAATGCACCTAAAATTTAATTATGTAAGCATGACTCCGACATTGTGAACGGCTGCAGGGACAACACATTCAAGGTAAATCAATGACTTAATTGCAGATATAGCTTGGTAAGTTCTGAGCTATCATAGGAACAGGCAGCTGAAGGGGATGCAAGGAAGAATAATCTGCAGGACAGAGGATCCCTGTGGGTACCAGTGCTCACCAGTGGCTATTCACCAACGATAAATGCAGTAGGGTGACACCAGTGATGAGTTTCTATTAAGTGGTGTCTTAGTTAGGGTTTCTATTCCTGCACAAACATCAGACCAAGAAGCAAGTTGGGGAGGAAAGGGTTTATTTGGCTTACACTTCCACATTGCTGTTCATCACCAAGGAAGTCAGGACTGGAACTAAAGCGGGTCAGAAAGCAGGAGCTGATGCAGAGGCCATGGAGGGATGTTCATTACTGGCTTGCTTCCCCTGGCTCGCTCAGCCTGCTCTCTTATAGAACCCAAGACTACCAGCCCAAGGATGGTCCCACCCACAAGGGGCCCTTCCCCCTTGATCACTAATTGAGAAAATACCCCACAGCTGGATCTCATGGAGGCACTTCTCCAACTGAAGCTCCTTTCTCTGTGATAACCCCAGCCTGTGTCAAGTTGACACATAAAGCCAGACGGTACAGGGGGTCACCAAAGGGTGGGTACCACCCCAAGGATTCACATTTACTACTTTTCTTACAGACCTAAATTCATGGAACCAAAGGTGATGACTGAGCCAAAGAGCCTTAATTCAAATATAAGAGACATCTCTGACTATTGTATAGGGCCATAGCTTTGCACTTGTAATAGTTTGTGAGCTGTTACCTGTATGTAAGAAAAGAAGAATATTTGTGGGAGAGAGGTGGGGTGTGGGAGACAACATCTTCTAACCAGTCACTGATAGGCACATCTCTGATATGTGCAGGAAGTGAGCCTCCTATAAGACATGAATGCCCCCTCTCTGCCATCCTTCTCCCATAAGCAAATCCTTATTCCTGCTCACATGAGGATGTTTTAAAAGTCCACACTGTGCCTGAAACATAGGATTTTCAGAAGGGATGGACATCCAAACAAGGCAACTACTTCACTGGATGCCCAATTCATCAACATGGAAAAAAAAAAAAGTAATTTATACTCATCAAGATGGCACTTCTATTTCCTGGGTGCTATTTTTATAAGGTGTTCTGTTTTGTTTTTGAAGTATTGTACCATTGCCTCTGAGCACCTCTAAAGCATAAGGCTAGAATGAGAGACGGTTCCTCCTTCCTCACAATCGTGCAAGCCGTGCTTCCTGAGAAGAATCGGCCTCGTCCAATTAGTTACTGTCTAAGCCTCCTTAATATCATGTGGTGTAACGTGATGTACAAATAGTTTATAAAACCTCTAGGGATAAACTATAGATTCTTTCCTGAAAAAAACAGATATTTTCTTCCCAGGATGTTGATTGCAATGATCATTTTGAATTGTCTAATGCAGGTTTTTCTTTTCATTTGGCCTAGCATAATTTCAATTGTGGAGCAAAGGAACAGGTTGGCAAATTTACATTAAGAAAATGATGAAGCTGAGAGAAAGGGAGGGGTAGCATATAAAACTTGGGAAGAACTACATTTGTGTAAACCCACATTCAATGCCAACAGTTCCCCCACTGCGAGCTTTCTGCAATGACAGCCATAAAAGCCCCAACAAACAAAAAAACTACTTAAATGCCTTCTATCCACTACTAGCAATACATCCTTTATAAAATATATCTGAGATCCCGTAATCACAAGGCTATAGTAATAACTATTTCAAGAGTTTATTGGGGAGGTAAATATAGAATTTCTGGAATGGTGGTGCTTTATTAAAATTGCTGCCTCCACAATTCTATCTCTAACTTATTTCAAGAAATAAATAATAGGTACCTGTAAGCACATAATCAAATATTAACTCCCTGGTCACCCATTCTGCTTGTGATGAGGTAGATCTTTTTACCACCATTTCTACTTGGGAGTATGCAGGATTATTTTTCACAGTCTGTGTCCATTTCAAGAACTTAATGTTTTCTCTCTGAGCTTCATATCAGCATATCTGCTTTGTTCCCTGTGTAACAATATCACACTGTGAATCAGAAAATGTGCTGAAGGGATGCATCTGCGGTATCATGATAAACTGCAGCAACCACATCTATGTCATGCATCCAGTTTTGTCTTAGAAGGTGAGGAATAGACTTCCCTTTATGCCCCTTATCAATTTAACTGCATATGGGGCTCTGTTTAGGAAATTCTACAAAAGTGTGTATTTACACACTTAAAATCAAATTTAAAAGGAATAAATTATACTAACTTGTTTGACAATAAAGTAAAGACCACTTCCCCCCAAATTGAACTTCCAGAAAGAAACAGGTTGTTTCATTCAAATATTCAAAGCAAAAAAAAATCATATTATTATTTAAAATAAAACATATCAGTGGTGGTATTCACCCCATTCCTGAGTTCAGGAATGTGGCCAAGAAAGGAGACAGCAAGTGCCATTGATTCAAGTTTATGTCACTGAGCAAAGAGTAGACAAGAAAGTGTCTAGACAGACAGCATCTAAATCAAAACAAAATATAAATGAACAATAACAGGCAATGAAAAACAAAGGCACAAATTTGAAGGAGAATGGAGAAGTGTATTGGGTGGGTTAGAGGAAGGAAAGGAAAGGAGAGACTTTATAATTAAATTTCAGTCTCAACAACGAGAACAAGGGAAGTATATTCTTATAACCCTCTTTTTAATCTCCACTCTATTGTCTTGGTGTCTCTTTCCATGACCCCAGACTTCCTCCTTATATTTTTCCTACATTTTTTCTATTCATAACCATTTCTGGTGTCTTTCCCTTTCATACTGAGACATCCATAAGCAGCTCCACTCCTCAAGAAATGTTCTTGAGAATTGACGATGTAGAGGAAAGTAGAGTGGTGACAAACAGGGGCGTGTAAGCGCTTGTTGAGCAACTCCTAACAAAAGAACAGCTTAACCCATCATTGACAGTTACTGTTAAGGAGATTATAAGCGTTTGGCATCTAACAGGTATGAAATGATGACTATTTTTAAAATTCTCCATAATAAATCACTGTTCCTTAAAAGAACCAACGAGAATGCAATCGTTAGAAGGTAACAATAAGATAGATTGGTCATAAATGTCCTTGGTTTCCTTCCCAACTCTGATACTGATTTGCTAATCTTGATCAAGAAAATCTTTTCGTGGATTCGTCACTTCTATTTTTAGTTGTGCTGTCACTCAAGGACAGAATGACATATTAATTCATTCCTTTGGCAAGTACTAAGGCATTTGCATCAAAGGTGCTTTTAGGTGGTAGTTAAATGCAAAGAGTTTATGGCATGAGGCTCATTCCTGGGAGATAATCAATGAAATCAATAACAGACAATGCAACCCTGGCACTAATGAGCTGTGATATCCTACTTATCCTCACTAAAGATCATTTGGAAAATGGGAATATAAGGGTTACATTGTAGATTTTATATGAATTAAGTGAAAAAGTTAATTTAAGGAAATTAGTACATTTGCTAAATTCTGTGATTTCAATGAGTATTGTTGCAATAGTGATAATAATTTCATGAAATGTTGAAAAATATCAAGATATTAAGAAGTCTTAGGAAAAGCATCTTGGTCAGTTCTATAAACCTGAGTTTTAGTTAGGTAATTTACTTCTATCATTGCTATAGATAATTAATCAGAGTATTGATACAACACAGGATGAGTTTATTTCTCTGCTAGAAAATAGTTGCATCTGTCACCTGTACATTATAAAAATTAGGTATTTTGGAAGGTCAACATGAGTGAAAAGCTGAGAAAAATACCCACCTCTGCTCCTTACACATCACTGTGGGCTGCAGGTGATGATAGACTGTCCATAAAAGTCAGTCATTTGTGACTTCAGATAGTGTCTCTGATCCTCTGAGACACCAATAAAATGAAATTAGCTTGAAGAAAGTGACAAAGACAAGCATGTATATTTGCAGTAGCTTTAAAAAAATAATCTTCCTGCTGTACACAGGATGCATTATCAAATCAAACTGATTATTCAAGTAGGTAAACACAAGCTTCAGATACTGATTAGCACTTTGTACTGCTTGTCTCCAAGCTCCTGTCTCTTCCTGTAACTATAAGACATGAACAGAGTGACCTGCTGCCAGGGTCTGCTGGATGCCAATGGCACCTCACCTGAGAGGGAAATCATCGCCATGGGAGACTGACACCAATCACCAAGAAGCCAGGCTTTCATGTCAGTCCAATAACAATCAGATAATCCATCTAACCCCTTCTGATAGGCTTCCACAAAGCCTATATCCTACTCATCAGTACTAAGGTTAAACAATTTGACCTAGCTTCCTTTTACTACTAGTACTAGTACAAATTAGGCTGTCAGAAGCCATCTAGGAAAGACATGCAAGTGGCTTTTCTGGAGATGGCTCACCATTTTGCCTGGCCGACAATGGGTGAACTCAGAGGCAAGGTCCGAAGAGACATCATCCCAGGATTGCTTCCTACTACTAATATGCCTTTCCTGTCACTATTATACAGTCCAGTGATTCCTGGATACTAGCCTACCCTGTTGGGCAGATTTTCTGTAGATTAACATGAAGGTGTACTCTCATGTAGCAATGCTATGGAGACAAATTGATGATTTCATAATTCCTAACAATGATTTTATAAAATTCTTAAAATTATATAGGTAATTTTGGCCTTCTACATAAAAAGCTACAATTAGAGCTCTGTAAACTTTTATGTGTTACATGCTAATTGCACTAGAAAAAGAAAGCAAGCTAGGAACAAATGTATGATCAGGGAAAATATTCCTTCTAGTTTAGCTATAAGACCAATATCTGGTAACTAAAGTTCACAAACTAGGAATGGAAATTTTATTGTAGGTGTAAAAGACATGAAGTAAAATATTGACTAGTTTATCTATACAAAACTTCAAAATAATAAGACACAAGACCGATGATTTAGTTCTTGACAAAACCATGCTAACGTGTGACAAAAATATTGCTTTAAACTTATAATGAACATATGGGTCCAAAAGCTAAATAATGAATGTTTAGTCAGGTACAAGTCTTTATTTCTTTCATTTATATGAGCATACTGTACAGAAACATGGAAGAGGGCATTAAATCCCATTACAGATGGGATTGTAAGCCACCAAGTGGCTACTGGGAATTGAACTCAAGACCTGTGGAAAAACAGTTAGTGCTCTTAACCACTGAACCATCTCTCTAGCTTCCCGTACTCCTCCAAGTACTAATGGAAAGACATTCAAAGATTTCTGCTGTAACTCTTTGCAATTTTATGACATGAACTATTGTCTTGAACTTGCTATGAATTTATGGAATGTAAAAATGCCTGGAATCTCAGGATCAATTATCCTGAGAGAGTATAAGAACTACAGAATCAAAAATAAACAATGGTGTAGCTTTCTTCAGCTTCATCCAGAATGAATGGTGTCTCTGTGTGTGAGTCTTTTATCTTTTACTTCTTTCATTCTTTCTTTCTCTTCTTTTCTTTTCTCTCTGGTTTGTGAAGAGTTAGCAGCTTCCATATGTCTAGCTAGGAAGAGGCCCTTGAGCCTGAGAGGAAAATGTCCTAGCAATTAAGCCTTTTTGCTTCTTAATCCTGCTTAATCTTGCTGCTGCCAGCAAAAGTTTTTTGCCAGAAGCCAGAGAGGTTTGGCCACAGAACATTAAGAAACCAGTCCTTATTAGCACAAGATGATAGAGAGAGTTACAAGGCCAGTGATCACTGGTCTTTGACTTTCTTTCTTTATATATATATATATTTACATATTTTCCTCAATTACATTTAGAATGCTACCCCAAAAGTCCCCCATACACTCCCCCACACTTCCCTATCCACCCATTCCCATTTTTTGGCCCTGGTATTCCTTGTACTGGGGCATATAAAGTTTGCGTGTCTAATGGGCCTCTCTTTCCAGTGATGGCCGACTAGGCCATCTTTTGATACATATGCAGCTAGAGACAAGAGCTCCGGGGTACTGGTTAGTTCATAATGGTGTTGTACCTACAGGGTTGCAGATCTCTTTAGCTCCTTGGATACTTTCTCTGGCTCCTCCATTGGGGGCTCTGTGCTCCATCCAATAGCTGACTGTGAGCATCTACTTATGTGTTTGCTAGGCCCCGGCCTAGTCTCACAAGAGACAGCTATATCAGGGTCCTTTCAGCAAAATCTTGCTAGTATATGTAATGGTGTCATCGTTTGGAGGCTAATTATGGGATGGATCTACTGATGTGGCAGTCTCTAGATGGTCCATCCTTTTGTCTCAGCTCCAAACTTTGTCTCTGTAACTCCTTCCATGGGTGATTGTTTCCAATTCTAAGAAGGGGCAAAGTGTCCAAACTTTGATCTTCGTTCTTCTTCAGTTTCATGTGTTTTGCAAATTGTATCTTATATCTCGGGTATACTAAGTTTCTGGGCTAATATCCACTTATCAGTGAGTACATATCATTTGAGTTCTTTTGTGATTGTGTTACCTCACTCAGGATGATGCCCTCCAGGTCCATCTATTTGCCTAGGAATTTCATAAATTCATTCTTTTTAATAGCTGAGTAGTACTCCATTGTGTAAATGTACCACATTTTTTGTATCCATTCCTCTGTTGAGGGGCATCTGGGTTATTTCCAGCTTCTGGCTATTATAAATAAGGCTGCTATGAAAATAGTGGAGCATGTGTCCTTCTTCCCGGTTGGGACATCTTCTGGATATATGCCCAGGAGAGGTATTGTGGGATCCTCTGGTAGTGTATCTCACCTCATCTGAATGTACAGGCTGGGGAAGGCCACCAGAATTAGGTAATATGGTAAAGCTTATATTTTCTTGGTGAAATGTCTGTGAACTGGACTGGCCAAATTTAAATTGAGCTACCTGCCTTTTGACCACTAACTCATTAATCTTAATTTTTTCATGCAAGTTTCTAAGCAGACATATGATTTTAAATGCTTCCTTTCATTTGGGGTGTTGTCTTTTCATGGTCTTAATGGTGTTCTTTGAGAATATAGCTTGATAATATTGATGTGTGCTTTTTGTATGCCTTGTCTAAAAAATCCATTATAAATCCAAAGTACAAAAAAATTAGACCACTGAGATCTACTAAAAATGATATAGCTTGAACATTGGCATATATGTACACAAGTTATGTTGAAGTGGATTTTATACAATCAGCTCCGCCTATCTGTGCTTTCCAGAACCGTGGATTCAACAAGCCCTAAGTTGAAAATATTCAGAAAAAATCATGTTCAACTCTCTGTACCTTATTACTCCCAAACCAACTAGTTAAACTGTATTTTGCTATGGTTTGAATGTGTGTGGTGTAGTCCAAAGGCTGTCATTGCAAAATATCCACAGGGTGGCAACATATTGAGGTACCAAGATATACTAAGAGGTGGGGCTAGCATTGTAGTGCATAACCCTAACTCCAACACTCATGAGTTGTGTGCAAGAAAATCCTGAGTTTGAGAAAAGTTCTAGAGTAGCCTGGACTACTTAAGAAAACTTTGTCTCCAAACATAACAACAACAACAACAATAACAACAACAAGAGCATTATGGAAACCTCTGATGAGTAGGTGTTTTAGCCAGTGAGATCATGTCCCTTAAAAGAATGATAGGTCCACAAGCCTATTCTCTCTCTCCTCTCTCCTAGCTGAGTGGTTTTCTGTGCTTTGAACTCACAGCATTGTAAGCATCATCACCAGGGGCAGAATTTTATGGAACCTCTTCAACTTGGATTTGAACATCCTGAAGCTAAAGCTACAATAAGACTCTTTCACATTTTGTGAGAGTTGGTTCCCTCCTTCTACTTTTTACATAGTATGTGTCTATTATTTCATTGTAGCTACTGAAAGCTCATTGAAATTGTTTTACTATATATATAATATATATTATATATATAAAGAAAAATAATAATATATAAGCATCCATATGCTATATTTAATTATATATTATTCATATATATTATATATTTGTATTACATATAGGATTTATATTATAAAAATATATTATATGATATAATATAATATAATATAATTGATATAATATATAATGTGATAATAGAGTATTAAATTAAATATTTAAAATGTATAATTATAAATCACATATAAATATATTTATATACATGTATATATAATATATATAATATATATATAATTTGACTGACATATATTTGTGCGTGTGGTATGTGTATGGTGTGTGTGTGTTTAAACAGACTTAGAAGGAAAATACCCTTTAATTTCATACACACACACACACAGACATGCATATATAATTTGTTATAAGTTATCAGGTGTCCATATGACATTTTTGGTAAGCCTTCTCTACCCCATCTCCATATTCCCTTGATAACTCCTACTTATGCTTCTACTCCCAACAGTCCACCTCTCTATTTTCATATTACCTAATTTTTTTCATCCTGTGTAGATCAACATTTTCAGTATGGGATTCTATCAATAAACCTGATATGGGGGCTGGAGAGTGCACAGTTAGTAACATGTTGGCTCTGAGTTCAGGCCTCATCACCCATGTAAAACTCTAGAACTTTTCTGTGTGCCTAAGGGTGAAGGTTCTTACCCCTATAATTTCATCACACATAGCATTTGTTTTATATTAATCTAGCTGCTCCATAAGCCATTAATTTTCTCAATCATTCACTAGGCATCAAATTTGCATCCAATTAACTGCACTCAGTTTCTGTCTTTAAAGTGCATGTATGGCTTGCTTTTGTTTGCCTTTTTACCCCTCAACTCTGCCTTTCTATGTGAATCCTACTCCATTTACATGAAATAGAGAATTTCCACCTGTCCTTTAGCCAGTTCCTTTCTATCTTTTGGATTATTATACCTACACTAGTGTTCTCTGCTCTGTGATACGTGCTCTAAATCTACCATTTCACTCCCCTGTGCTCACTTTCTGCTCAGTTTCCCTGGGGTTAGAAAGCCTTCACTAAATTGATTTGTTTTCGATTTGTTTCAGAATTTTCTTTAGAAGTTCTGTGCTCTTCCTTTTTCTTCATTCTGCCCTATCAAAGCTTCAATCTGATTTCAAGTTTGATGTCTTTTTCTATAATTCTAACAACTGAGTGGGCGGGCCTACCTTCTCTGTTGACTTGAAATAAGGAAAAGTCCCCTCACATGAGACATGACTATTGGCTGTTTTAGAATTTCTTCGTGAATTTGTGCAGAAAAGTCACACTCATTTAATCACCCCATGCTTTTATAACAAAACCAAAACCATTTTCATGGGCAAAATACTGACTCTGACATGTAATTTATGACTTCCCCAAAGACAGGAGACTGTAGATAACAAATCTAGAATCCAATATAATCAATTTCTTCCTAGAAACTCAGGTTAATTTAACCTAAATTTTAAGTCTACAACTCTGAAATCTGAAGAACTAAGGCTATTTTATAAGAAAAATGAAGATTGCAAGGAAAAAGGTACTCTCTTTTTGTTAATTCATGAAAATTATTATTATTATTATTATTATTATTATTATTATTATTATTATTATTATTATTGCTTTTGTTTTTTTACAGTCCAATCATTGCCCCCCTCCCAGTCTCTCTCCCACAGTTCCTTATCCCATTCCTCCTCTCTCTGTCTTGGAGAAGATACACCCCCTCCAGCCACCCCTGCCCCAGCCAGCTTCCACACCCCCTGGAGTCAGGCCAGGCATTCCTCAGTTATACATGTGTTGGGGGCCTCGGACCAGCTCCTGTATGTTCCTGCTTGGTGGTCCAGTGTGTCTGAGTGAGTTGAGGCTACTGGTCTTCCTATGATGTCACCCTCTTCCTCAGCTTCTTCCAGCCTTCCCCTAAATGAACCACAGGGGTCCCAGACTTCAGTCAGATGATTGGGTGTAAGTGTCTGCATCTGTCTCAGTCATCTGCTTGTTGGGTCTCTCAGAGGACAGCCATGCTAGGCTCCTGTCTGTAAGCACACCATATAGCATCAGTAATAGTGCCAGGTCTCAAAGCCTCCCCTTGAGATGAATCCCAAGTTGGGCTGGTAAAATTCTAGAGATCTGTCACAAAAAAATATTATGAATCAGGAAACTACAGCCACCTTTAATTTGGTCATAGATGGACTACACTATGAAAAGTATTTACTTTTTGGCCTGCTCCAACTTGAAACACACACACAAACACACACACACACACACACACACAAGTCTTTTATGTCTGCCTACCAAGAGCAGAGATGTGGAGCCACAAAGTCCCTTTGAGAAACATTGAGTATTCTTTTAGCTTGACCCTCTGTCTATACCATTCTTGTGCGAGGATGTTTAAAGGAGAAAAGAGTCACTCCTGTGTAACCCAATATATTTCCCGATAGCTGTGTAAGTCCAATTAACTTCTCTGACAAGGTGGTAAGATGAGGATATTGGATTATGTTTGTAGCCAATTATAAATGTTATGGTTGAATACTCCTGTAACATTATTTGAGGTTATGAAATTCTAGGCCTGAAAAGTGATGCATAGACTCTTTTATGGAGCTCATAAGTAATTGGAGGCCTTTTTCGGCAAATATGAGAAGCATATAGGGCGTAAAGTAGCATGGAAGTCCTGTTATTACCACCAATATTATTAGCACATTATAAAAATTAGTATTATTGATGGCGGAAAATGTGGTGCAACAGATGTAATATTACTTGAAAATTCCACAGACCTCCATACAAGTTTTATTTCTATAGCCTTGTGCACAATAATCAATTTCTTTTGAAAATAGAAATAATAATCCCAACAAAATGAATACTAAATACACAAAATAACCCTTGGAAAGCATAAATCCTAAAGTACAAATGGCATGATAAAGTTAGAGTTCCATTTTTCTCCTATAAAATAGCTTAGATTCTATTGTGTACACTAAAAACCATACCAGAGGAATTGCTTCAAGTTTCTCTCCATTTAATTTGATACTGGCTATTGGCTATACATTGCTTTTATTATGTTTGGGTATGTACCCTGTATCCCTGATCCCTCTAATAGTTTTAACATGAGGCAGTGTTGGATTTCGTCAATGAGATGATCATATGATTTTTTTTTTTCATTTCAGTGTGTTTCTGTGGTCAGTTACATTGATGGGGTTTTGTATATTGAACCATGAGTGCATCCCTGAGATGAAGCTTACTTCATCATTGTAGATGATTTTTTGAGGTGTTCTTGGATTCCATTTGCGGGTATTATATTGAGTATTTTTGTATCAGATCTGAGCTTTTATCTTAGATATCGATGTCCAAATCGGGAAACCTTGAACTCAGTGTGACTAGAGCAGGAGTAGAGTGGTAGATCCCATGGCTTCTCTACACAACGAGCCTAGCGGAAGCAGCCTGCTCCAGTCTCACAGGGAGATTTTGCCTCAAAAAATAATATGGGGAGTGATACAGGAAGACACCTGCATTGAAGATTGACCTGTAACAACCAGATGCAAACATTGAGAAGCACACCAACACTCACATGGTCACATTTATAAATACAGCACACACACACACACTCATGAATGTTTGCAAACAGAACATTAAGCAAATTGTGCTAATAGGCAAGTATCCCTTTCCTCTGGGATAATCATTTTGTGGCAACAGATTTGATAATGCCATGGGAGATTCTAAGAATTTATGCCAGGAAAAGCTAATGCTCAAAATAATTAGGCAGGTGAATATACATAGGTGGGTTTTTAAAGTTTGTTCATCTTTATTATGTTTGTTCCTTCTTTTTATTTTTCTTTTTTATTGAAAATAGATTCTTCCCATATGCAATATATCCAGACCACAGTTTTCCCTTCCTCCTCTCTTCCCAGCTCCACCACCATCACACCATTCCCCAATGAGGAAAGAGAGTCTAAATTGGAAGTCTCTACCAGGTTCCTCCCCTAGCAACTTGGAGGAAACCACAGAAGAGGGAAGGAAATACCGTAGGAGTCAGAGGGGATGAAGGAATGGCGGACACCAGGAGAACACAGCCCATTGAATCAGCTTAGTAGTTTTTGTTGTTGTTGTCTTTTTGTTTTGTTTTATTTCGTTTAGTTTACTTCAACATCATGTGTCAGAAAACAAGCCAGTAAACAATTATAAGCACCAAGAACAAACAAGAGGCTTAAATCTCAGTCTCCCATATTCAGCTCATTCACAAATCACTATACTATAACTCTGATTCACTGGCGTTGATTTTCCTAACATCACTTTGGCAATTTTCATCCACAGTTTTTGAACCTGAAGACCCAGAATCCACAATATGATGTGCTGAAGTAGCACACCAGGAAGCACCTGGGTTTGCTGTCCGTTTTGCCTCCAACACCGGTGTCCTTTCTCTCCTCTCTCTAACCAAAGGCATCAAGCATTTCATTTGAAGTAATTGATAGTCTGTCTCTGTAACAAGTGTATAACTAACTCGACTTTTCTCTCTGACTTTTCATCACAGGAAAATAATCGCCTGGCTTTATCATGCAATTCAAAGAGAAAAAACAAAACAAACAAACAACATCAACAACAAAACAGTGTTCCTTGAGTAGTTAGGTGGGGTGAATGGCAAGTCACAGGCAGGCTTCTGCTCCCCCCCTGGCAAGGCAGAATGGCTTAGGAGATGTCTGCAGGGCTGCTCTGTAGTGGGATAGCTAGAAAGAGAGACACACATAGTAACACAGTATAAAAGATCTTTAAAACAGAAGCAAAGAGTCAGAAGGAGAGAAAACGAAATGTGTTGGCAAAGCAGGCAGTGAAATATCACACATACATGCACGGGGCAGGAGGGAAAAGGAGACAGAAAGGCGGTGGGAGGGAGGGAGAGAGAGAGAGATTGAAAAGGTGAGAACTCTTTCGTCTAGCCTGGGGGAGGGAGATAGTTCTGCCAATATTTTGATTTTGGCCCAGGTAGCATATTTTAGATTTTGAGCGCCAAAATTGTATAAAAAATATGCATATTACTCTAAATTACTGTTTGTGATCATTGTAATAGTATAAGCCAGAAAATAATGCACTGTATTTAACTCATGTGTATCAAGTGTTCTTTATTGAAGATAATTTTATTCTCTAGGGAAATGCATCTGTGGAGAACACCATTTCTTGACACATAGAAGTAGTGGGGGTAAGGCTTGTGCTGATTTCAGCACCATAGTGTTAGTTACGGGCCAGAAGTGCTGCCTAGTGGGGCATAGCAGATAACCCCTAACAACACAAAGAGAAGGGCCCAGTTCAAAAGGAGAGTATTTCTTAAATGGAATGTCCTGCTCTCCAGCTTATATTTTTGTAAGCGTTCTTTAATTTTTCCAACCTCACACTTTATGCTATTGTTTTATGTGCTTCATTTATCCAAAAGTTATAAACTCTAGAACACAGTGCTGGTGTTTATTTGAACACGCAGTGAGATTTGAACAGTTTTATTGAGCTATAACTCAGATACCACGCAATTTACTCATTTGAAGATTGAAATTCTGTGAGCTCTAATATGCTCACAGTGTTCTACAACCACAGTTAAAATCAATATTAAAATGTTTTGTACCCTTCTTCCTCTTAGGAAACTCACAGTAGCAATCACTCACCAATTTCCTGCATCTGTAAGGACTGATCAACCATAATTCCATCTTCCATCTTATAGATCACCATCATTAATATAAGTGGATTCACATACAATGTGAGATTGGTAGACTGGCTTCTTGCACTTCACTTACACCTTCAAGATCAACCATATTGCTGATACATTTTGTTTTAACCTTTTTATTACCAAATTAGAACCTATTGAACAGATAATCACATTAATACATCATGCATCAGCTAGCGGGTAAATATTTGGGCCTTTTCGACTTTAGATTATAAATAATAGAGCTAAAAAAACTTACATTCTATTGACCATGTGGATATTAATTTCTATTTCTTATGGGCATGTACAGAAGAATAGATTGGCTGTGTCAAATGGCAATGACCTTTAATATTTTGAATAATTGTAATTTTATAGATATATATTTGTAGTACCAACAATGTATGCAGGCACCTATACCTTTCTGATCTAGCCAGCACATGTTCCTTTCTCATCATAACTATAAAGTTCTGGGTGTGAAATAGTACTTGATAAGGGCTTTAACTTGCATTTCCTAAGGGGCTGAGTTTGAGATTTTTTTTAATGTGCCTATTCACTATCCTTATGTTTTCTTTGTATATTATTTTTAAATATTATCCCTGGGTAGGAAAGTTCTTAGAGGAAGTAAAATGTTACCTGTAAAAACTTGATGACCTGAGTTTGACCCTGGAAGCCATGTAAAGGAGAACAGAATCAAGTTCACAACATTATCCTCTGACATCTGCATGTGTGCCTTAGCAGGTAAGCTCCCACACAACTGTCATGCACACACACATAATAATCATAATAATATATATTTGATATGAGCAGCAATGTTGAACCTGGCAAATACAGAAGTGGATGCTCACAGTCATCTATAAGATGGAACACAGGGCCCCCAGTGGAGAAGCTAGAGAAAGCACTCAAGGAGCTGAAGGGGTCTGCAATATAGGGATAGGTGGAACAACAATATGAACTAACCAGTAACCCCAGAGCTTGTAGCTCTAGCTGCATCTGTAGCAGAAGATGACCTAGTTGGCCATCATTGAGAAGAGAGGCCCCTTGGTATTGCAAACTTTGTATGCTTCAGTACAGGGGAAAGCCAAGGCCAAGAAGTGTGAGTGGGTGATTAGGGGAGCAGGGTGGGGGGGGTATAGGGAACTTTCAGGATTTCATTTGAAATGTAAATGAAGAAAATATCTAATAAAAATTTTTTAAAAAACATGGTGGTTATTAGAATAAGTCACATGAAGTTGAGGGTGGGACATGTTAGCAGTATAAAAGGGTTAGAGAAGGAAAATAGAAAAGTGTTTATGTGTTCTCAAGAATAAAAAATTGTAATTAAAAACTGATAGCATTTCTATTATGCATCATTTATTGTGAAAATATAAGGTTTCTTTATGTATTTTAGAAATACCTTATATGTGATGAGTTATATTTTCAATACATGCACGACTCCATTCTGGATGGCTTTTTTTGAAACAAAAAAGTTTCCAGGACCGTGACCATATAAACCATGTCCCTTTCATCACTGGCCTTCATCTCACCTGTGAGAAACTAATTCTTCACTGAAGAATTATTCCTGGGTTGCTGTTTAGAGCAGTGGTTCTCAACCTTCCTAGTGCTATGGCCCGTTAATACAATTCCTCAAGGGAGGGTGACCCTCCAACCATAAAATTATTCTGCTGCTACTTCATAACTATAATTTTGCAACTGTTATTAACTTTAATGTAAATATTTGATATGCAGGATATCTGATATGTAACCCTAAAAGGGTTGCAACCCACAGGGTAAGAACCACTGGTCTAGAATTGCATGGCTTTAGTGGTTATATTTAAGTGTATAATTTATTCTCAGTTAATTTTTGCAAACTTACTTTTCAAAAGTCTGGCCCAGTATCCCTGTTTCACACAGTTATTTTTTAATAAGTTATTAATTGTTACCACCCATAAGGTTTACACAAAGCTACACATTCTCTCCTACTCAAGGAAAATTCTAAGCAAATGTTGATACTCTTTCTACCTTGTCCATTGGTACTTTGAAATCAGATAAATATTTTAAAGGGTTTTTTTTTCAAAATTAAATTATTTTCTTTCTCTGTCCTAATCCTGAAATTTTAATTTCTTCAGTTATATATAAAGCTATAGCTAATTAAACTGTTGATCCTGATCAAAATGGGGGGGGGGAGTGAAAATTGTACTGTACCACTGACAAAAATATGTAACA
This sequence comes from Mus musculus, assembly GCF_000001635.26. Lineage (NCBI taxonomy): Eukaryota > Metazoa > Chordata > Mammalia > Rodentia > Muridae > Mus > Mus musculus. The sequence goes on from NC_000085.6 coordinate 52,345,291, forward strand.
AGAGTTTTATTCAGATAATATAGCCTTTACTTCTTAAGACCCAGAGTGCCAACCAAATCTCATTTCTGGCTTCTGTGTGCCTCAGCCCCCCTGTGCCTTTCTCTGTGATGCAGCTCCTTTTCCTGTACAGTAGATTACATAAAGTGTTCTCTTCAATTCCAGGCAACAATATAAGGAATGAATATGGATGTGTTGATTCAAAAATGAGGAGAATTTTGTTGTTCTGGAGCATCAATCCCCAGGAGGAGCCAACAGCTGGCTCTTTACTGTAATGGCCTTGGATGTTTCCCCATTGCTCAGACCTCACGTCTGTGCAAAGCCTCACAACACTGTGGTAAATACAGGCTAAGCAGACTAAAAGAGAAGTATAGAATTAACTCTCACAAAGAGTAACTCCCTCTTGGGGAATTTTATGGAACAGTTTTAAAGGAACGACTGGAGGATGAGGCACTGTGGGAAGCTCTGAAGCCCAAGAGAGCCAGGTCTGAGGCTCGGCTCAACTGTCTCACAGTGACTTAATCTTCAACAAGTCACTTTGAACTTCACTACCTCTGGATGCCAAATGAACTTGGCAATCACACCTAGCCTTGAAGAGGCAGGAAAATGAATTGAGATATCAAAAAAGAAAAAGAAAAGAAAAAAAGTCTGGCTCAACGGTTTCCAGCATACTGACAGAAACAGTACTAACTCTCTCATGTATATTCTATTCTATGGTACACTGTTACCCTGCTGATCTGCCATCAGAAAATGGATTTGGGATTACTTATCTCACAAATTTGAGCACAAGTTTCCCTAGTCACTAAGTGTGCAAATCCACTATCTCAGTTGAGGGGGGTTTGTCTAGAAGCTTCCCACACAGACTTCCCTTCTGGATCCAGACCTGTTATGCATGTCAACCATAATCCAATCACTGAACCAGTGAGCTGAGAGATCACTAAAGCTAGGGGATGTGTTTGTTTTGAAAATGGGAATCATGTTTTATTGACAGTCTACCCAAAACACACTTTCCTGTGTTATAAACACTCTCTGAAAAGAACACCAATGGTCTAGTATTGGGAAAAGTTCAGGAAGCATTAAAACTAAGGAGGAGACACAGATAAAGAAGTTTGAATCCATATGACCCAGTTCAGATGTGTAAGACGAACCAATTGCAGACAGCACTGATTATGCCTGCTTAACTGGCAGCAATCAGAGTCTGTTGTGAATCACAGTGAAGCTAAATGCTAACAGGTAAACACCTGTTCAGAATTTTATTCCAAACAGAGAAGCAAGATCTTGTGTGATAATAAGATCACAGGTTAAAATGACCTTGTACTTCACAATATAATGAGATACATGTATTCTAGGACAAAATTAAATATGTCATAGAAAGTAAATGCATGTATTAACAGTTTATAAATAAATTACATTAAAACTGGTTGCAAATAAATTATCTTCTTTTAATGTGATGTTGTAATTATGATATGAATGGACTGCTGCCTGGTACTTGTCTGATTTAGAACCAAATAAAAATATTTTTCTCAGCTACAATACTTGTGAATAAACATACATTTTTATATGAACATAGTTATTTTTGGATGTGAAACTATGAAAATGACCAGATTTTTAAAAACTGAATAATCCTCTGCCCTGTTATACTAGAAAAAACATCAATTCTTATTCACTATTCTTCTCATAAATTGTTCCCAAGTATAAAAAAACAAATATTTTTATTTCTTTGAAAATTTTATACCTACGTACAATGTATTTTTATGATTCACCCTTCACAATCTCTATGGAACAGTCACAAGGACCCACTAACCCATCCCCCTCACTCCTTCATGACCTCATTTTAAAACACTGTTATAGTTATCCCCTGAGTTTACTTAGTACTGACTGTAAGTACATGGGTATGGTATCATACACTGGATTATTGACAACCTTAAAGAAAAGTGATATCATATTCAGGAGACACCATTTCACAGCTCTCCTCCCTTCCCCCAGCTCTTACAGGCTTTCTATCTAGTTTGTCACAATTTTTCTTGAGCCTTAGATAAGGAGAAATTGATATAAGATGATCTATTTCTGGCTGAAACTCAGACTATGTTTTTCAACACCTTGACCAGTTATGAATCTCTCTCATTTACCCACTTGGAAAAGAATCTTTTGACCAAGGTTGAGAGCAGCATAACTCTATAAACAGAAACAATTATTAAGAGGTCATTTGACAATATAACAATATAGTGAAATAACACCAGTAGGTTCCCCTATCAAGCCTATAATCTCCCTGGTCATGGACTTCTTACAAGGTATACATCACCAGACATGAAATTGTTTCTGTGGGGCAGACGACAATTCAAGCAGAAAATGGTTGATTAAAACTCCGTAACAATCATGTCACAATTGCATAAATAGACGAAATTTACTTGGCAGGCCTGTATTATAACATATATAATCCAGCACTGGGTCAGACCACAGGTGTTTGTTCTCCCCATGTGAATCACCTTTCAGCACTATAAAAGCTAGACATAAATGACGTAGCTTATGTTGCTTTAAATGCCTTGGTGCCTAGTTGACCAGAGCCTTTAGGGAGATAGTCCATGCTTAGCATGCTTGCCTTAAATAACTCAGGTCTTCTGGGAGCAGTACTACCCACACTCTAATTAGCTTACAGTCTAGTAGATGTCCATACAGCTTCCTCCGATGTACTTAATTTTAGTTAATCTACTCCCACTTAGCCAAATGAAGGGTGTTTATAAGTTATATGGAAGCATGATTTTGCAACCCGAGATAAAAAGTGTAACTGGAGAAGAAAGTGGGACACGGTTGAAAGTGACATTAACGAACAAGATGTGTCCTCTAAAGTATGGAAACATTTTGGGCACATGATTTCATCTTTCAGATATTCTCCAATACTGTATAGATAACACTGAAGTCAAAAATGTACACTGAGTGTCAGCTGAGCCCTGTTAATGTTTCATCATCTCTGTTCAGTCTGGACCAAGTGTGCTGTATAATTTCCTCCTAGATTAATCATCATGAAGAAGGAAAGACGTTCTAAAGGCAGATGGAACACTCCATCTTTAGGTGAAGCTAGATAACCTCAAAAAGTAACCAAAGACTTTGGGCAGCCCTGGGAACCAAACAGATTCACTAAACCCATCGCAGCCCAAGTACAAGGCCCTGACACCACCCATACTTTTGAAGCCTGGCCCTTCCCAAGCATTCCCAAGCAGTAGATGTTGTAAGGCACTCAGACTAGCAAAGCTGCCTGGAAAAGGCCCCAGATCAGCTAATGTTGTTGGAAAGGGTACTCGCTAACCTGCTGAGATGCCCACAGCTTAAACTGTATGCCCACATTTTCAGCTTTCATAAGCTGTCGCCCAAGCTAGGTCAGCTTTTTTCATGCAACTCTCTTTGAATCATTCCTGCCTACACATATTGTGAGTCACCCAGTAAGACTCATTGGTCCACTATGCTGGATAATGGTAGTATCTTTATTGTGAGCTGTTGTTGATCACCTTCTGTGCAGAGTAGATGTTAGCTTACTTCTCCAGAGGAACAGTGTCACACACAAGGTGTCATCATCCTGGGCTGATGCTATCCTACCCTACAACTATGCATATCAAATTCTAAAAATGCATACATGGGTATATTTATGGTAAAAGTACAAATGTGACTATTGTGCAACCCTCATATCTCATATCCCTTGTGTATTTGAAAAGGGCCATCAATGTTAGATAGTATGAAGTATGGAGGGCTGTCTTAAAGCGATTTCAATTCAGATATTGAAATTATAGTACATAGACTACTTTTTATGACACAGTTATATTAACTTTCAATACTATTGAAAATCACTGCTTCTAAAAAGAAAGCACAATGAGTAACCATTCCGTTAGCAAATGAGAGGAAAGTTCATGAGAGTGACACTTCTTGGCTTGAGAATTAAAAGAGACTTCTTTTGCCAGGAATCTCTCCTGTATTTCCCTGTGAACATAAGAAGCATCATTTCAAAACACCACTGCATGAATAAAGGCAATCTATCATGCTTTAATAATAAACAGACACCACTCTTTAGGGAAAACAAAGGTGAGCAAAGAAATTATAATTCTAGTTTGTGGAGAAAAAATTAAGGTGTGAGGAGAATATCCAGAAGGGAGGATTTCAAGATAAAAGCAAATTTAAAGGTCCTAGTCAGTTATCATTGGGAGAAAATCTTTACCCAATGAAATTGCTGACTCTCAAGAGAGTAATGTTAGAACAAATGGACTGGGGAAAGTAGATCGGTGTTGGTATACAAATTAGTGGACAGTAAGCCATCAGACTTTCACAGACAACAAAATGGGTTGAGTGCTTGAAGAGCTCATGAAAAACAGCCCCAAGTTCCACCTTAAGTACAAAATAAAAAAAATTAGGCCCATAGTTGAGAAGATTTCTGTTGCTCTGATAAATAAAGTGCCATAGTTTAGTATGACACCAAATAAGTCTGAACAAACCAGATATACCAATGAATTCCAAAATAAGAAAGGCTTAACAATGCACCCAGAGTCACTGGTCCAGAGAAGGTCACTAGAGTTGGCAGCAGAGGCATGATTTGCCCCTAAAAACTGAAGTAAGAACACCATCTCCCTGCAATGGGTTACCACCCTAGAGGAAAATCCAAGATGGTCAAACACAGCATTTTTAGTTTTACATTCCAATAAACCATTCTGAAGTGAGGCTGGTGTATGTTCGTGTGTGTGTGTGTGTGTGTGTGTGTGTGTGTGTGTGTGTGTGTTATGTGCACTCTTCTTTTATGTAATAGCCAATACCAGAAGTTGAAGTCAGCTATCTTCCTCACATTACCTTAGGGAGCAAAGTCTCTCCCTGAACACAGAGCTCATGGTGTTAGGAGAGAATGTCTGCTCGGTGAGCCTGAGGGATTTGTTTGCCTCCATCTCTCAGAGCTGGGTTTATAGGATCTGGCAGCCATACTAGGTTTATACAGGGGCATGAGGGGCACAGAACTCAGGTTAGTTTACTTATGTCTACATAGCAAGTACTTTATTCATTGAGCCATCTTTCCAGCTCCATATCTTTTGTTTTAAATAAGAAGCAGCCCCCCACAATCACCCAGTCCTGTTCTGTGCCCCATCTCCTCACTTTAGTCTCCAGCATAAGTAATTTTCTTGCAGTTTGTGTGTGCATACTCTTTTGTAGAGTAACCCACCACCTACACCTTGTGTTTATAACGTCTCACTGTGAAGCCTGCTAAGGTATGAAAACTAAACTATGCCAGGTTTACCAAACCCTTCTGTGTTGGTAATTCTTTATTATTACTCATTACTGTTATCCTGTTTCCATTTAATTTTTCGAATTAAGCATATATTTAGGGAAGAAATCTTCTTGATGGGAGAAGTCCAAAGAAAGTCTAAATGTCACCTTCAGTGAATCAGGTACTTAATAACTTCTTGTTTGTACTGAAGAGAACTTTGATAAAAAAGATCCGCAAAGTGCATCTGGGAAAAACACCTATCTGACTCCACAGTGATCTTTTCTCAAGGACTTTCTACCACAAGAGAAACAGTAGAAAGAGACCTGGCATTAAGTCAAGCTGCATCCCAATTTTCCTATCTATGTAACTATTGATTTTTCAAATAAAAGATCAACAGCAGCTAATTAACTATAATTTTCCCTTTCTATGTGAAACTCAAGATACCTATGTCTTCACAGAGATGGAGTCATGGGTGCAAGAAAAAAGACATCAGCCTTGGTAGCTCTCCATTTTCTCTTGCAAATTCTTTACATAGAGTATTTTCTCTATTTGTATATGCTTACAAATGCCAGCATCTGGCTTATCTCACTAATTGTATGACTATGCTACATCTACAATGACATCCTATAGAATCAATACATGTTCCAAGAATGACTTGTTTAATTAATAAGATGTTTTATTTATTAAGTTAGATTAGTGAGGGATGGAGATGTAATTGGGTTGTATCCATTATGAATTAGTTGTTCCTTGAAGAAAATTAGAAATATCTTATTTTATGTCCCTTGTTAGAGTTCATCCAGCTTGCTCTCTCTATGTCAGGAAGACAGCCTTTATGAGCTAGGGCTTCTGTGGTTCAGACACCTGCTCAAATCAATATCAATCATCTGTGTTCATTCTGGGTAAGTGGGGAAAATATCACTCCACAAAACAGATCCCAACTTCACAAATCTCATGGAGAAATTATTTGAATCCTGTGGTTCCATTTAGAGACCTGGAGGAAACCATAGTAGCACAGAGATCGTATAGAAGTGAGTAGAGGTTGAGAACTATTTGGATATTCCAAATTAGTATTTTATTCATTTTTGATCACTTTTGTGCGTACTAGTTCATTCAATAGGAACAGTGACCAGATCATATTGTACACAAGACATTTTGATAGCTATTCTTCACCTTATAACACAACCACTTTATGAAACAAGTTAGAAAATTAGGTTCCAAAATCAAGACTTTTTACCCAAAGCTACATAGCTCATTTTTAGAGGCATTAAACTTAAGATCCAAGTGCATAAAATACTAACAGCTGTGGCATACTTATTAAAACTTGGTCTACAGAACTCTTGTCAATGAAGATATATTATTTGAGGACAGGGACCATGATAATTTTATTCTTTGATCGATACAAGCAAAATGAGATTCTATCTGTTAACAAAATTGGGAATATCAAACTTCAATTATTACAGGACTTCTGTTATTCCAAAACTTACTGGCTTTTTTTTGTCATGATAAAACTCTTTTGTCTTATCAGTAAAAACGGCTTTTAAATCAGATAATTATGTACATGGGAGATGGGGATAACTGAGTAATCTATCCGCAGAGACAAAACTATTCTTTGAATTATTTCAGGCATTGATTTGGATGAAGGAAGAGAAAGTACAACGAAGGATAGAGAAATGGAAGGAACCTGGGTTCATGCTCTTAAATGGGTCAAAAAAATGATGGAAGAACTAACCTGATTTAGAGATTTGTTTCCAGGATAAATGTAGTTTCTTGAGAAAAGCATATGCAGAGGTCAACACAAGAGAAAATATTTCTGAACCCTGAAGTAACTCAGTATGCAGAGCAGTAGACTGGTGAATTAAATAGGATTTGTAAATTTTATAGTTTGTATTTTTTAATTCTATCTTCATGTAGCTATGTATAAAAGTTGGAGGGAAGTGACTAAGCCTATGTGCCAGGTTAAAATTTACAGGTCAAGTTTTATATACATAACTTTATGTATAACATATAAAGTACTAACATTATATTAATAAATTATATATTATACATATTTTATATTTCATTTCAAGGAAATATATGTATTCTATTAAAATTATGCTTTCTGAAATATAATTTATTCATATAATATAATTATAAATATGTTACATGTCGTCTATAATAATGATAGATTAACTTGAGGTTATGGTGGTGAACCATCTTCTCAGCACTTGAGAAGCTGCAAAAGGTGAAGTGAGAATTCAGAGCCATTGTAGGTTGCATAATAAGATGCTGTCTCAAATCAGAGAAAAGAAAACTTAAATGTGAGCAGAGAATGTGTTAGGGAATAAGTGTGAGGGGAAGTGACATAGGAGAGGGTGAGAAACAGATGTGATAACCTTTCATCATATATGTGCAGACTAGAAAGCCCCAGCAATTACCCCAAGGTCACATATTTAGTAATTACAAATAATACCGACCATTGGTATTGGGTGTCTGATGGGTCTTCAGTAAAATTCAGGAATACGTTTAAGACAGAGTGTAGGGCCGAGGGGACATGTTGGTACAGAACAGTGCACAGATCTCCTCTGTGGGGAGCCGCACTCACATTTGCCATTATAAGATGGCGCTGACAGCTGTGTTCTAAGTAGTAAATAATCTGCACATGTGCAGGGGCAGTTTTCCCGCCATGTGCTTTGCCTTTCTCGTGATGACAATTGGGCCGATGGGCTGCAGCCAATCAGGGAGTGACACGTCCTAGGCGGAGGATAATTCTCCTTAAAAGGGAGGGGGTTCTGGCACTCCCTCTCTTCGTCTCTTTGTCTCTTCGTCTCTTTCTCTTCGTCTTTTCCTCTGCTCTCTTCCTCTGCTCTCTGCCCCTCTCTCTCTCTGCCCCTCTCTCTGCCTCTCTCTCTGCGTCTCTCTGCGACTCTCTCTCTCTTCCTCTCTGCCTCTCTCTGCCGTGCTCTTCCTCTCTTGCTCCTGAGTAAGCAATAAAGCTTTGCAGCAGAAGATTCTGGCTTGTTGCGTCTTTCCTGGCTGGTCGCGAACGCGTGTAAGACTCCTCTAATCTCACACAAGAACAAGAGCAATTCACATATGTTCTTGTCCTAAACACTGTTTCTCAGACAGAGCTCATGACTAATTAGGCTATGAACACCCTGGCTTGTACTCAAAGCTATTTTTTTGTTGTCTTGCTATTATCTTGTTAGACATAGACCAGAGAGATAAAGGCATGTAAAGCTCACTGTGTTGGGCACAGAGGAGGGTACAAGACTTTATCTTTGTTTCTAATGATAACAAAATGCTATTTATAACCTTCTTTTGGTTTAAGAGGTTAACAGGCCAGAGTCTGCATACGTGGAGAATCAGGTGCGAGTTCTCTCATTATTCTGTACAGTGAGGCTAATGGTATGTGTTCTGCACTTTGGTTTAGTTGGTTTTAAATCTTTGCAATTCCTTTAGGCAAGTTGCTTATGAAAACACCATAGGGCATGTAACTATATTTCTTGTTTCTGTCATTCCAAGTTCATAATAAATATGTTAGGTGGATGATAGTAAATTTCCTTTACAGTAGAAAGTCAAAATTTCAATTGAACAGAAGAAAAACGCATAAAATTTAATGGAATAACTCATTATTGTTGGAACTGAAAGTTGAAAAAGATTTAAGCTGACAGAAAACAGTGTTTCCATCTGGCATGTGTAATAAAAAACTCCAAAACATATAATGCATAATTGCAGCTTACAGAATATTCAAAATTTGGTTGAAGAGATTAGATATTGATGTGTGCATGTGTGTGTGTTTGTGTGTGTATGTGTGTGTGTGTGTTTGTGTGTGTGTGTGTGTGTGTGTGAGAGAGAGAGAGAGAGAGAGAGAGAGAAGTGTTTCATCTTAAGCAGAGCACCCCATCACTGAGTCACTTGCAAATGAAATGTAGTGTATCCAGAGTCAGACTTATCTAATATAATCTATGACACTGGGTGCCACATGACCTTAAGGAAGCTTCTCATTACCTGAAAAATGGAAATAATACTAGCTACTGATTATTTCCATCAAGATTAAATATAACAATGTAGGCAGATACCAGCACAATGCCCCCATTTTATGAATATGTCTATGCTAAATGAGTTTTGTCAGCACTGCAAGGCTTACCTCCTGCATTTACAAATTGGGGATCCTGCTATCTAACATGTGAGTTCTGCACAAATTAAATGTGGTAGTCCACTTAGCCTTCAGCATGTGTGCAAGTGGTGTCAGGCTATACTGACCCTCTGGCCTTATGGGAACATTTTTTAAAATGTGCTTTTTTTTTTCTTCTGCCAAAGCAAATGGCAAGTAAGAAGCAGAGGTCCACCGAGAAGGAGGGTCAATACTTCTTACTAGTCATCAGGTGTCAGTTACTGAGCCGCTGTCGATAGCGTGTATACTCCTTTCAGAAAAGTAACATAGCTCCATATAAAAACTTGAATTTATGAGTTCTCCTTAGTCAAATACTTGAAGTGAAAGAAAAATGTCATCAAGATTTCAGCCTGATAGGAAAATCAAACTTCCAGTCAATGCGGTGCTGAGGGCTGTCAATAGCACCAATTACATCTCATTGGCCATGATGGAACACAGTCTGCATTTACTTAATATAGTGTTCTGTATTTTTTTTTCTAATCTGATGCCTGAGTATATGTCATCTTAAATAGTGAATCAGACCAGGTTGACAGGAAAATAAAATATACCCCTGTCTTCCACTGGCTTGGTTAGCTGCCTAAGAAAGGTTGATCTATCTATAACACAGAGTGCATAATTCAACATGACAGGAAAGAAAAAAAAAAAGAAGCATGCATAATTTCACACACATGGAAGGTAAAGATGGAGACAGATTTATGGGCTGTAACCCGCTGAAGACTGTGCAGAAATGTTTCACTGCTTGCAGACAAGTGAATTCTTTCATCTTCAGACCCTTTGGATAAATTTTCCTCAGGAGTTGATGGACTTTAAATCTGTCAAATAGGGACCTATAAAATCTGATTCGATGCTATAAATGGTAGCAGCCTGAGGCTCTGAGGTGTGGTGTCACAGAGGATCACACACAGACAAGTCCCCTTCTGACATTTTACTACCGAGGACAGCAAAGCTATTCAGATGACCACATTCTGAGGTAGAAATGGGAAGAGACATTTGCAATTCATTCCCCTTTTGGGCACAAATGCCAGGCAGCTGCAACAAGTGCCTAACTAAACGGCTTCATTTCAGTGGTATGGGGAGTGTGGGTGAAAGAATTCCGAATCACGTGATTCCTGCATTTCCAAAGCAAGAGGACAGTCAGCACCACAAGGACACAGTAATAACTGGTTAAAGAACACCACCCAACAGGCTCAGAAAACACAGTGTTTTATCCCCCAAATTCTAACTCTCAGGAGGATGTTGATATTATGTAAGACACTGGCATTCAGTCAAATTTTCTTTCTCTCCTGATATTCCAGGTCTCCAATCTTCTAACTTGGAAGTGTCTCTTCTGAGTGAAGGTTGGAAGAGTTTTAATTCGTGTCAATGAAAGGTTAGCCTGATTATTATCAGCACCTATTGGAGATTGATTTATTATAATGTAGACAGTAGGATGCAGTTTGATTTTACATATCTGTTAGGTAGCACTAACCACGGAAGTGTTGGATAAAGCAAGATTGGTCAGAGTGAGATGTCTCACTGGAGCAGACCCTACAATGTCTTAGCTTGCTCTGGAATGAATATGTCCTGGAGTAAATATGACCTGAGACTGTTTCCAATTCTAAGAAGGGGCAAAGTGTCCACCAAATGATGACACAATTGCATACTCTAGCAAGCGTTTGCTGAAAGGACCCTGATATAGCTGTCTCTTGTGAGACTAGGCCAGGGCCTAGAAAACACATAAGTGGATGCTCACAGTCAGCTATTGGATGGATCACAGGGCCCCCAATGGAGGAGCTAGAGAAAGTATCCAAGGAGCTAAAGAGATCTGCAACCCTGTAGGTGCAACAACATTATGAACTAACCAGTACCCCGGAGCTCTTGACTCTAGCTGCATATGTATCAAAAGATGGCCTAGTCGGCCATCGATGGAAAGAGAGGCCCATTGGACACGCAAACTTTATATGCCCCAGTACAGGGGAATGCCAGGGCCAAAAAGTGGGAATGGGTGGTTAGGGGAGTGGGGGAGAGGGCATGGGGGACTTTTGGGCTAGCATTAGAAACGTAATTGAGGAAAATACGTAATAAAAAATGCAAAAAAAATATGACCTGAGACATCCCATGTTGTTGAACCTATCTATCAAGATTATTATAGAGTTCCTCTAATTGGTCCCAGAATATGGACCACTCCATATTGCTGGCAAGAAAGATAGCATTCAAAATTGAAACAATCCCTGAAGCTTCTGATAGTTGGCAACTGGCTAGCATGTAGGATAAAATTTATTTGAAAAGACTCTTTTCTTTCCCTGTTAGGCTTCACCAAAACAAGCTAATATTAGTTGAGCTTTTAATTTTTATTTTTTGAGATTATAATTCCATCATTTTCCTCCCCCAAAACCCTCTCATATACTCCTTTGCATACCCTCCTATATACTCCCTTCAACTTTATGACCATATTTTCAATAATGTATACTCCTAAATATATCATGGTCAGTCTGTGTAATGTTATCCATACACATGGTTTCAGGGCTGACCGATTAGTAATGGATAACCAATTGTTGTTCTCTTCCCTGGAGAAGAATCTTTCTCCCAGTCTCAGCATTCTTTAGTTGTATGCAGTTCTTTCTGTAGGGTTGAAACCCCCTGAACATTCTCCTGTCCACATGATATCAGCTCACGTGAAGGCAGTCATTTGAGTGTGACTTCATGAAAGTCTCTGACTTTTAATCTTCTTTGGAACATACCAAGTCTGACACAAGACTTTGCCCTCAGCGTTCTGCTCCTTCCTGAGGCCAGAGAAGAGGATCTCTGTAAGCCACCAAGAATGCCTTCCCTGCCAACTTTCATTCTCTCCTTTCAGTTGCCAATTAGTCTCCTAGGGCTTTGCAATAAAAGTAACTGCTTCCTCAAGTCAGGATTTACAACCTACATTTTAATCCTGGTTATTTTACCACTCTCCCATCTCAAAATTCAGTAGATCTCTGCTTCTTCTGTATCAGCAACAGCTTCTAGAGTAGTGTCCTCCCTGGCACTGTTAGAGACATGCATATGTCCCCTCTTCTAATGTCTTTACAATAATCACTGTATCCTCCAGATTTGTTTGTGGAACATAAACAGCTGTTGAGTGGTCTTGCCTTGCATGTTACATATAATTTAATGTGCCTAATTTTTACCTAAGTCATTTTGTTCCCGTCCCTACTGTCTTCCATGACAACCCTGGAAGCTTCTCTTAGTATATCATGGATCGCTTAATGCTTTTAAGATCTCTACTTAGGGTAGTTTTGTGCCATCTCCCAAAGTAGGTGCCAAGTTGGTATCTTACATCTTGAGACAAAATACTCAAATCTACAATCTTATCCATGCCTACTGTTAGATTCATTCTATTATAAACATCTATACTCGCGTACACCTCACTTTACAAACTCTAAATCTAAATTTACAGGTTAAAAGGATCATGATATATATTAATTAATTCAACAGACAATGGACTTGATCTCAGAAACATAGATGGATATAGGTGATAATGAATCAGATTTGCACTATAGGAATACAGTCAAAAATGTAATGGAAGTTCTGTCCTTATTACACTTCTCCCTTTGAAACTATTTACAATGCTTATATAATACTCAGAAAAGGTCAAATTGTAAGCTTTGGGCTTTTACCTCATGTGATTGACTCTATAGATATAATGTTAAGGAAACAACCTGCCTCAGATTATCTGAGAGAGCCTTAAACATAATGTGCTCATGTAAGAGGAAGATGGAGGGAACATAGCTGTTTACACAGATGGAAACATGAGGAGATCAGGATGATGGGCCCATAAATCCAGGAATACCAGAAGTCATGAGCGCTGCAGGACATAGGCCACAAATCATCCCAGGACATTGAAACTATGACAGTTTTCATCTGGTTACACTCTTTTCAGGCTTCTGGCTTCCAGAAGTTCAGGAAAATGAATTATGATTGTGTTAAGCCACTAAATTCCAGGTAATTTGCTACAACAACTACAGTAAACTAATACAGTACTTTAATTCTTTTATCCTTTGCTAATCACTTCTGGAATTAAAACATTTTTAAGTGTTTAATAAGCAAGTATTATAGGTGTATATAAAAATAAGTTCAGTAGAAAAATAGTATTTGAATTTTCACATCCCAAGCACAGGCAAAATATTATGACAATGTGCTAAGCAACATGCCCTGTGTTCTACTCCCCAGGAGTAAGGAATTGTGGGATATAGGTCTTGGCTCTGGCAGAGGAGGACTTGGAGTATGTGTAAGTGAATTAGCTCTTCAGAGAATATAAAGAAAATAAAATTGTATTTTGTATACTGCAAAGAATAGAGGGGTTAAGGCCTAACTGCTCAGCAGTAACAATAGCATCACCTGCAATAAGGCAATAATGGGGACTAAAATAGTGAAAGCCATGACATCTATACTCTATGGATGCAGATCTGCATAGCCCACAGCTTCACTGTCCTAGACCAAGGACAAGCAAGAAGAAAGTTCTTCCTCCGTGTTTGGTGACTTCCCCATCTGTCTAATGTAACCCAGATATTTGCAGGAATTCTTGTTGGTATCCTGATCTAAATTTGGGAAGTGAAATTCTATAACCTTGAAGCCCTATTAGCATTCATGAATATGTAGAATATCACTTTAAGAATGTGACAGCATCTAAAAGAAAACATAAATAGCTGTGGCACAGCAAGTCACTTGATACAGAATTCAACCTCAGACCAGCTCTGAACTTTAGGGCCCCAGGGCTCTGAAAATTCAATTGGGATTTTAAGAAGTGGCCTGTGGGACTTATAATATTGTACATGTTATTATTGGAGAAGTTGAAATTCAGAAATGTTAAGTAATTGGATCAAAGTCATAAAGCTAAGGTAGGCAGAAGTAAATTTTGAAATCTAATCTCTTTGACTCCAAACCCAGGGCACATTGAACCCTATCATAGAACCTTGGGAGATGAATATTCTGGCATTGCCACTGATATTAATTTGTAGCAGATATATAAAGATTCTTCTTTGCCTATTGAACTCTATGTCTGTGGCTAAAGAATGGGCTTAGAACAGAATTTTTGAGGGTTATTCCATAATTATTTGTTTGGACATGACAAGGAATATTTATTTTTTTAAAAAAGCAAGACACATGTAAAACAAGGTGTACTACTTATAAAAGCATCTCATTTGATATATTCTCTTGGACAGTCTGGTATGGGAGTGGAATGAGCTGACATCTTCCACTAACTATGCAAGGTATTATTAATGTTCTCTGATATGTGAATGTGTGGATGGCTGTTGCATAGATTTGTACCTATGATGTCTCTGCATGTTTCAGACTACTATTTAGCCACAGCACAAATTGGTCATCTAATTTGACTTAGCCTCAGTATCCTTGTCTATAAAAATAAAGAATATATATATAATTTTCTTGATGTTTAAATAATGAAACTGAGTTAATAAAAATACTTTAAAATAGCGTGGAAAAGTCAGATGTCTATATCTCAAAGAGTGTGTATCTCAGATTTCAGAAAAGGAATGGATACATCTAAATGTAAAAATTTTAACATGATATTAAATATAATTATACCTGCTCACAATAATTTTTCAATTCATAAATTTTAATAAAGCTTTAATTTGAAGGTAAGAGAATATTTCCTGGGTTTATCTATATGTATCTGTATTTTTTTATTGCAATACACAGACACAAATAAGAAACAGTGGAGGCCTTTTCGTGTAAAAAGTAGTTGTCTTTAACATCTACAAGAAAATTAGTTAAAATTTTCCATTATTAAAGGCTAAAAATCCACGTTGCAATTCATAGCTCACTTTCCTACAGATTTACATATAGGTGTCTCACAGGATAATATGGTTTGAGAATACAAACCCAGCCTTGTGTGGATTTGCATTGTGATTATCGTGGGTGAGGGGCAGGGCAGATTGCAGCTAGCCTTCCCTAGCCTTCCCTAGAGTTTCAATAAATGGAGTTTCACACCTAGGGTGCCACAAGGGCATGTATGTTAACTCAGTTCTGAAGAACTAAGAGTCCCAGAGAATGAATACCCAGGCCAGAATCAATGATGCTGATGCCGTAAGAACGTCAGAACATCTAAAAGAGTTCAGTGGCTAGAAAAATGGCCTCTGCAGTATGATTAACTGAAACTATTCAGAATCCAGACTTCAGCCATTAGTAGTCGTGCTGGGGAAGCTGGCCCCACTTATCCCATCTTCAAAATGAAGATTATGGCTGTGTCTCTGTTGTCTGTTTTAGGGGATGTTGCAGTAAAGCAGAATCAGGACTTTGTTCATCACCCAGAAACCAAATCTAGCAAGTCTTGTATTCAATCTTCAGACATAGTTGGGAAACTTGCAAAGTGAGCAATTATAACTTCTTAGATGGATGCTAAAAACACGAACAAATTGAAATAATATCTAAAGATATTTGAAGTGAAGAAACAACCATTCACAGGACCCTTGCTGTATCCGATATTTGAAAAAAAAAAAAGATTCTACAATGAACTCACATGGTGTTTATTTCTTTTTACTATCACTGAGCAGGCAGATCAATCAAGGCCACTCAGCACTTTATGACCAAACCTCAGTCAGTCAACAGGTTCTCCAGTGCAGGAGCGAGGATTAAAAAGAAAAAAGACAGGTAGACAACATTGTAGCGTGACCCCAGCCAGTTCTAAGTCTGAGGTGGGTTTGTTTTCTCCAAATCTGCTTTTATACCATTTTAATTACATGCAAATATTAAGAGCAGACAGTACAATGAGGAACAAGCAAGACAATAAATGAAGTCCCATGGTCACGCCTACGGTCCTTGTTTCTAAGGGCTTATCAGGATGATCAAGATATCGGAACCTTTCTTCTGGTAGCCCAAAGTCATATTCATACCTGAAACCTACTTCTTTGTTCCACACTAAAATCAGATTCTTGCCTGGACTTACTTCCTTGTCTTGCCCTAATGTCAGATTCCTACCTGAACTTACTTCTTTCTCATGGCCTAATGTCAGATTCCTGCCTGAAGCCCATGTCCTTGTTTTTGGCCAATGTCAGATTCCTGCCAAGAGGCCCCTCAAAGGCTCTCCACACCTTTATCTATCAGAAACAATGCCACCAATAGTAGGAACCACCCCTCACTTCTTGGAACACCTAATTCGGAGACAGCAAAAGTCTTGCACAGGGGTAGTGCTCAATAAATCACTGTAGTAACCCAGCAACCAGTGCCATGTGAGGACAGCTGTGAATGTCTACACTTAGTCCCCTGGGGGTGGGGCTGATCGTCAAATACAGGACCAGCAGACTGCCAATCTGAATGAAGCAGGAAGAAAATCAGTTAAACATGACTCAGTATTGCTATACCTCTAAACATAGAACTCTTTTTTTTTATTTTGTTTTTTTTTTAATTTTGGTTTTTTATTAGGTATTTATTTCATTTACATTTCCAATGCTATCCCAAAAGTCCTCCACCCGCTCCCCCACCCATTCCCCCACCCACCCACTCCCTCTTCTTGGTCCTGGCTTTCCCTGTACTGAGGCAGATAAAGTTTGCACGACCAATGGGCCTGCCTCTCTTTCCACTGATGGCCAACTAGGCCATCTTCTGATACATATACAGCTAGAGACATGAGCTCTGGGGGGTACTGGGTAGTTCATATTGTTGTTCCACCTATAGGGTTGCAGATCCCTTTAGCTCCTTGGGTAATTTCTCTAGCTCCTCTATTGGGGGCCCTATGATCCATCCAATAGCTGACTGTGATCATCCACTTCTGTGTTTGCTAGGCCCTGGCAAAGTCTCACAAGAGACAGCTATATCTGGGTCCTTTCAGCAAAATCTTGCTAGTGTATGCAATGGTATCAGCGTTTGGAGGCTGATTATGGGATGGATCCCCAGATATGGCAGTCTCTAGATGGTCTATCCTTTCATCTCAGCTCCAAACTGTGTCTCTGTAACTCCTTCCATGGGTGTTTTGTTCCCAATTCTAAAGAAGGGGCAAAGTGTCCACACTTTGGTCTTCATAAGAGAGGAATCTCTAATGGGTAAGAAACACTTAAAGAAATGTTAAACATCTCTAGCCACCAGGGAAATGCAAATCAAAATGACTCTGAGATTCCATCTTATACCTGACAGAATGGCTAAGATCAAAAACACAAATGACTTCTCATGCTGGTGAAGATATAGAGAAATGGGAACACTCCTCCATTGCTGGTGAGAGTGCAAACTTGTACAGCCACTTTGGAAATCAATATGGTGGTTTCTCGAAAAGTTTGGGAATAGATCTACCTCAAAACCCATCTACACCATGCTTGAGCTTTTATCTATAAGATACTCTATCACACCACAAGGACACTTGTTCAACTATGTTCATAGCATCCAGGAATCAAAGTCTAGAATTTCCAGAGATCTATGATAAAAATAAACATGACTAGCAATAAATAAATAAATAAATAAATAAATAAATAAATAAATAAATGTTAATGAAATGATCCTACCGATACTCTGCTATACTTATAGACCAGAGCCTAGAATGATTGTTATCAGAGAGCCTTTATCCAGCAACTATTGGATGCAGAAACCCAAAGTGAAATATTAGGCAGAGCTTGGGGAATCCTGTGGAAGCAGGGAGAAAAGACTGTAGGCACCAGAGGGGTCAAGGACACCACAAAATGTGACCCACAAAGTCAACTAACCAGGTCTCATAGGGGCTCACAGAGACTGAACTGACAATCAGGGAGCCTATGCAGGTCTAATCTAGGACCTCTGCGTATGTTATGGTTGTCTACCTTGGTACTCTTCTGGGAAAACTAACAGTAGGAGCAGGGGCTTTCTCTGACCTTTGCCTGCTTTTAGGACTCTTTTCCTCCTACTGGGTTGCCTCATCCATCATTCATATGAAGGAAGGTGCCTGGTCTTTTTGTAGCTTGACATGTCTGGTTGGTATTTCCTGAGAATCTTGCCCTTTTCTGAATTAAAAGGGAGGGGGAGTGGATCTGTGGAAGAGAAAAGGTGAGGGGAGAGGGACTGGGAGAGAGGAGGGACTGTGGTTGGGATGTAATACTATGAGAGAAGAATAAAACAAAAAATTCAGTTAAGAAAAACCTAACTCTGCTTCAGGGTCACATTAGATGATGTGAACGAGCTCACACACAGGCACTATGAACTCAACCCCCCCCCTTTATTTACACCTGTTTGCTCTTTTATTCATAATTACAAGACATGCTTTTATTTATGTGTCAGCCTTTCAGTCTATATAAACAGGTACATATTTTTATACATCCCTTTAATAAAGGACCACTAACATGGTACTGTATCTGTTATAGGATACCAAGTAGTCAGTCATAAAATAACACCAAATGGATCTAACAGGTTGTATTTATATATTATTAATTTGTTCACACATATATGTGCAACAATAGTAACTAAAGCAAAGGATAAATAGAAGTTTCAATGTTTAATTTTAAAGTTGATAAGACAATTTATCCACATATTTTGAATGTACCAGCTATAATACATTCTCTAACCAACAAATTAATACTATCTTTTGCATACTTTTAAAGTTAGAAGTATGGGCATGATGATATAAACCTATTCACATTGCAAAAGGATTGTCCTGTCTTGTAAATATCTTCTTCCTATATTGATTAATTTGGCTGGACTTGCTTTCTTGAAAAATTTCCCAGCCCTCAACCATATATTATTTTCGCCATACTAAAGTGACTTCTCTGATGTATGATACCTGGACAGGGGTGGAAACCAGTCATTCCTCAGTCCATATACTTTATACCACAGGTACTGCAGCTTTCACCAGCTTGTACATGGGTTCAACTACATTAATAAAATAATAATCAAATAAAAAAGCCTCCAGCATAAACACAAGAGCAAAGATCTAGAGATGGTCTGCACTCATTTGTAACGTGTTTTCCAGCATGCTGTAAGATTTTTACCGTAAGCAAAAAGTTGACAATTTTGTAATAGAGTTTTCTTTCTAAATCTTTTTCCATTTCATTTAAAAAACTGCTGACTTTTCCCACAGGCTTCATACAATTGGTTGTCAATAAACATCTCTAAATTGCAAGGCTCACTTCTTTAGTGCTTGGTTAGGCATACGGGCACTTGGCAAAGAGAGGGCACAGATTAATTGTAGAATATGAAACATTTTACTTTCTACTCTTCTTTAAAAATTCATCTAACATTTGAACTGTACTTATTCCGACTTTTTAAAAAATTATTTTTTTAGAAAATAATGAAATATTTCATATAAAATAAATATGAAAATTAATATTCTCAAATAGTCTAAACACTAATTCGTAGCATTGTAGTATAGGGGAAATAGATTCCAACTCAGATGATACCTCTGTCATTGTGGGGCTTTGTATAAGTTACCAACATTGAGTATAAGTTACCAACACTGTGTCCTCATCATTATCACAGAATGATGAAAGACCCTGCTTGAAACAATTGTGGTGAAGTTCTCCAAGATGCATCTTGACTTGCTATAAGATGTGGATCTCCTGGAGATTCCACAGAAGCTCAGCTCACACACATAACTGAACTCGCATATGTGGCATTCTTATCAAGTATGCCATACACCTCTGAGTTAGTTCACTCCCCTGTTGTACCTAACAAGGTGTCTTTGCTTCTAGAAGTGACCTCTTATCACGGACAGACAGCATCATTTCAGAGATTCTACATTATCAGATACCAGCCTGGCTCCCTCCTCCCCACATTTGGTTCATGCATAAGCAGCCTCCTTGTTTTCCAGATCTCTCCTCACATCTTTAGCTGACAAGGCACAGCGCTGCTTTATAACCCAATGTGCCCAGTAGCACAATACATCTTCTGATCCTTGCTTTCCTTTCTTTTTGCTCATGTTCTAATAAAAAGTAAAAATGCATGCTCTGTCTGTGATACGCATTAGATATTTTCTTGAATCATAGGTTGCATGTTTATTTTTTTAATCTCATATCTCACAGAAGCTATAAATATTGGACTGAAAGATGAAGCATAGAATTCTCTGCATTATAAATACTTGCACGCTCTTCAGCAGAAGTTAGAAACCCAGACCCTGCTTCTGAAACAGTGGCTGCATCATTTTCAGAATCAAAGCACAGAAAATACTCTAATGGGCGAAAGAGAACATAGTTTTTATACATAGGAAGTGGTTCTCCTTCGATATAAAATAACAGGAAGCAGAGGTGAACAGAAAAGTTTCAGTAAAAGCTATTCACCAGTCAAATCAGTTAAAATGCATACTATTTACATGAGGGTGTAAGGCTTTTTACTTTGTGGTAGAAAAAGAAAAAAAAAATGATTAGAAGAGAGAGAACAACCATGACCATTATATGCTATCCATGCCCAGAATTCACTCATTTTCTGAATTTCAAAGTAGAATGGAGCCATCATTTAGTTCTAAGCTATTCCGGTCTTCTCATAACCATCTTGAGCAAATACAGATTTTCTTGGATCACACATTAAATACTCACTGACAAAAGTTGAGCTCCCTAAAAGGATCAGATTTGTATTTACAGTGTCTTCTGGGAGTGAGAGTACTTACCCATTATGTGCAATTCTATTTGAACAATTTTATTTGTTGTTTATTTTTATATTTATTTTATTTTATTATTTTAGAATTTCATACAGGATCAAGGTATTTGCACTAGTTGGCCTCACCTTTTTCCCTCCACAACTCCTTCCACGTGCTCCCACTCTTACTCAAATTCATAAATTTCTCTTTAATTATAACTGTTAAGTGTGTGTGTGTGTGTGTGTGTGTGTGTGTGTGTGTGTGTGTGTGAGTGTGTGTGTGTGTACATATAACCTATTGAACCCATTTAACATTGCTCATATGTGTAAGTGTTTAGGACTAACCACTTGGAATTGGATAGTCTAGTAAGGTGCTCATTCCCTGAAGAAGATAGATTCATTCTCTCTCAACAGCCATTAATTGTCTCTAAGGTGAGACCCTATGAGATTACCCTTGTATCCATTGGAATGTCAATTGATACTGTTATTGTGTACATAGCTTAGGTGAGCAGGTTGTTAAGATTTCATGGGAGAAATGGTAAGGAAAGGAACAAGCCTGGGCATCAGGTATGGGGATGGGATGGGAGTGAGAATAGAAATGAGTGGGAGAGATTTCTGGAGGCCTGGAATGTGGAAGCATACCAGGAATCTATAGGAGTCAGCCTAGCTGAGAGTCCCACCAGGGGGGATATAGAGACTGAAATGGCCACCTCCCTCCTCTAGAAGTCCTGTCTGGCAACAGGAACCCTACACATCAGTTTGTCCACAAAACCTTCAACCCAAAATTTTTCTTGCCTACAAGATGAGTAGGGATAAAGATGAAACAGGGACTGGGGGAACAGCCAACCAATGAGACCCATCCCATGAGAAAGAGTCAACCTATGACACTACTCATGATACTCAGCTATGCTTGCAGACAGGAACCTTACATAACAGTTTCCTGAGAAGTTTCATCCAGCAGAGACTGGAGGCGAATGTGGAGAATCACAGCCAAATGTCAGACCAAGCTAGAGGAGTCTTGTGGAAGAGTGGGGATAGATGTGAGCAAGCCAAAGAGGTCAGGAAATACACAGAGAAGACCTACAGAGCCAACTAATCTGGGCCCCTGGCAGCTTATAGAGACTAAGCTACCAACCAGAGAGCATACAACTAGAGAGCTAGACCTATGCAGCTTGGTCTTCATGTGGGACCCCCTAACAAACAGAGCTGGAGTTATCTCCATCTCTGTTCCCTGCCATTGGATTTCCTTCCCCCTTACCTAGACTTCACAGTTGCACTTCAGAGGAAGAGGGTGTACCTAATCCTACTGGGACTAGATGTACCAGGGTGAGGTACTCCCCATTCTTTGAGGAGAAAAGAAGAAGGCAAGGGGGAAAGGGATTTTTAATGATGGGGCTGGGAAGGAGAGAGCCATGATCAGGAGAAAAGTGAATAAAAATATTTTATGAACTAAAAATAAATAATTGGAGAAATATTATTGGAGGAAAAAACATTAGTACAAGTTTCCTGTTGTCCAGAATATCTTATAGCAGGTTTCCTGATCTTCTGACTTTGAAGATCATTCTATCCTCTCTTCTAAGATGCTCTCTAAGCCTAACATGCAGGGGTTGTGTTGTAGATGTATCAACTTTGGGATGGACATCTTATAGTCAGCTATTCTCTGAATTTTAAACAGCTGTTGATTTTTGTGATGGTCTCCATTTGCTTCAGAAAGAAGACTTTTGATGAGTGAAGAGGCTACAATCATCTATGTGTATACAAATTGGCATTTAGAATGCAATTGAGAATTATGTTGGTTTAGAAATGTGGAACAAATAACTTCTCTTCTGGGATCCATGACCACACTAGCCAAGGTAAGTGATCAGGATAATTATAGTACCAGACATAGATTCCCTCTTTCTGGACAAGCCTTAAGTCCAATTATATGGATACTGGTTATCCCCAAGAGTGATACATGACACTATTGAACCCTTGGGTACATCTTCCTGTGCTAGTCTTTGCTGCAGTTTCTAGAGGTGTCATAGCTGGTTAAACCAACTGGATCCTTTTATCTCCTGGCAGCTTAGGTAGCTCCTTCCTGCATTGTTAAAACCAGTCCTCAGGAGACTGCCAGGTTAGTTCCAGCCAAATTCCTCCACATACTGTATTCAAAGTGTGTGTCTTCAGCAATGAGGTCTTAACCTTTAAGTTACATTTTGAAATGATTTTATTAACCACTGCTTTGAACAAGGCTTTTTCATCCTTAATTGGTTTAATTCACTCACAGTCTTATCCTTTGCCTTATGCCTCTACCCGTGACCCTCTTGAATCCTTTAGTCTCCAGAATTCCCTTACCCTCTTTCCCTTCATGTGTGCTCTATGATCTTACTAGTATTTGCTTTAAGTTGGGTTGTGAGATTGTAGGCTTCCACACCTGTTTTCATAACCCTCAGTCCTTGATTTCCCCCACAGGCCCATGCTCCTCCCTGCATAAGCCTATCAGATGCCCACTAGTAGGTTTCCCGTGTTCTTGTGGTTGCCCCCACACCAATGCGCATGTTGGCTGAACTCATTGGGTTAATTGGTTATTTTTTAAAAGCCATAAATTTGGGAAGGTAGCATGTTGGGAGGGGTATGGGATGAGTTAGAGGGGGAAATTGATGATAGATATGATCATAATTCGTGCAAATCCTCAAAATAAGGAATATTTTAAATACATGCCTATTTTTATGATATTTACTGTCATAGGTAAGCAACATTTTCTCGCATAATAATCTTGAGAAAAAATATCACATAGATACAGAGAAAATGTCTTCAAATGTATTGAACAAGGACCAAGTTTGAAATTACTAATAAATAAAATATGTGTATCTGATAATAAAACATCATTGGATTTTTGATTTTCTTTTATTACAGAAGTAAAAGGGAAGGAGAGATAAAATGTTGTATTCGAGAAGCTAAAGCATCAATATCTGGTTTGCTTGAGCCAGTGTGATTGTCAGTGAATTCTCAGGATGGTCATCAGGTCTTCTGGTTCTGCTCTTACTTTTAGTCTGCCTCCTTCTTTAAAAACAGTTGCATACACTAGCAAGATTTTATCGAAAGGACCCAGATGTAGCTGTCTCTTGTGAGACTATGCCGGGGCCTAGCAAACACAGAAGTGGATGCTCACAGTCAGCTAATGGATGGATCATAGGGCTCCCAATGGAGGAGCTAGAGAAAGTACCCAAGGAGCTAAAGGGATCTGCAACCCTATAGGTGGATCAACATTATGAACTAACCAGTACCCCGGAGCTCTTGACTCTAGCTGCATATGTATCAAAAGATGGCCTAGTAGGCCATCACTGGAAAGAGAGGCCCATTGGACACGCAAACTTTATATGCCCCAGTACAGGGGAACGCCAGGGCCAAAAAGGGGGAGTGGGCGGGTAGGGGAGTGGGGGTGAGTGGGTATGGGGGGCTTTTGGTATAGCATTGGAAATGTAAATGAGCTAAATACCTAATAAAAAATGAAAAAAAAAAAAAAACAGTTGCTCACAAATGTGAGTGCTGCCTAAAAGCAATGGCATGAATAAGGAGTGAAGATTTTTAAAGGAGTGGGGAAGCTCTGAAAGCCTAGTTAAGAGGCCTAATCAAGTTTCCCTTGAAGTTGCATGCCGCCTTCCACCTCAATGCATTCCATTTGACTGAATGGATTTGCAAATAAACCAAAATGTTGATTATTTTACTTGGAATGATATTTTTCTCAAATTCTTGAGTCAAATGAGAAACTAATGCTACATATTTTCACCGTGCATAGAGATGTCTTTAACTAATGTGTCAAAATCCATGAAATCATTTGTCCTAATCTGAGTTCCTCATAATTGCTGCTTCGTTTGGAAGGTTGTCACTATTTAAGCATTGAAGATAAGATGATCTTCCTCTTGGAGCTACCTCTATAACTCATTTAAATAACTGGTTAAACCTATTAAAATGTAAGGCAGATTTCATGCATAAATTCCAGATTCAATTTAAGTTTTGATACCATAAACCATCATGACAAGAGGTTGCAAACCTTGAAGTCTTCCTGTGCTTACCCTTGACTTAGCTACCTTATTCCTGAAAAGTAAGTGATATGGCCATCATCTACATGGACACTTTCGATGAATTTATAGAACTGGCTTTTATGAAATCCACAGGCCCAATGAGACTCTGTGAGAGGTTTTCCATTTTTAATAATCTCTCAATCAATTCTGTGTGATGTCCTCTGCAATGATAACTGATTAAATGTGAGTTGGAGTGGCAATTTTATTGCCATCTATTAATATTACCAGTCCCACTCATTTTCCATACACTACCAAGATACTATTAGTAATTACACTGGATATGCTAACAATGGATAAAGACATAACTTTAACATTTTTTCCTATTTCTAGTGAATCATTTTAAAAATTTATGTATGGGAGCACACTGTACATGTCTTCACACACAACAGAAGAGGGCATCAGAACCCGGTACAGAAAGTTAAATGGTCAGATACCGTGTGGTTGCTGGGGATTGAACTCAGAACCTCTGGAAGAGCAGCCAGTGCTCTTAACCACTGAGCCATCTCTCCAGCCCCGAGTCATGTCTTTTAATGGCACTGAATAATCCATTCCCCAGCGACATCATAACCATCAACAGCACGTCTAATGAAAATGGCACATTGAGCATTATTTGCAATGTCAATACTGTCATCTTTGTCCAAAGCGTGAAATTCAAACTCAGTGCATCTACTTTCCAAGTCTTTCAATAGATTTTTCCAATGCCTTCAATCCATCTGACTATCGATTGCTGAGACAAACTGATTTTTTTTTAAATATTCTATTTTCCCTTCTGGGCCTATTACATCTGCCAGACTTGCAATGTGTTTCTTACAAATTCACCATCACTAACTGGCTTTGATTTTTTTTTTTTTTTGCTATTAAATATGCTACCATGTAACTAGCTTCTACAGGATAATCTATCTGTGTTACAACTTTTTAAAAGAAATTTGTCAAGTTGACAGACACTTCTCTGTTCCAATATTTTGTCCTTATAAATCAATCTTTGACTTCTGTCAAATTCAGTGGCATGCTACACAGTATGCTGCCTTGGATTTTAGTCTGAATACATGTGCAAAGTCTCTGCTGCTTACATAGTGGCTTTCCATTGGAAAAAGAAGTAGCCATCTGTCTACTTTTTGTTAAAAGTTTTTCTTTATCAATATTTTTAAGTTCTACTTTTTTGATGTTGTGGAAGCCATGCTTGAATTAAAAATAATAATTATAATAATAGAGGTTAGATAGATGATCAATGATAAAGATACTTGACATTCTTAAAGAGGATCCAAGTTTAGTTTCTAGCACTTAGGTGGACAGTAATTCATGGGTTGTCTGTAATTTCAATTCAATAGGATCTGACACCATCTTTAGCTCACCTGCACTCATATATCCACATGCCACATGCACACACACACACACTCACACACACCTGCACACACGGAATTAAAACTTAAATATTTAAATCTTTTTAAAAAAATAACCTACATTTCTCTTGCCACTGTAAAAGCATGTCATATATGATAGTGCCAATCTGAATGTCTGTCCTCAAGGGATAATAATATACATTACTATAAAACTAAGGGAAAATACACAGTACTATAAAACTAAATCCATACACATGTATAAATAATAAGAGCATACATATGTTTATTTTATAGGTGACATTTTGACAATTCACTATCATCTATGAGGTTACACCCAAAAATCCATGTATCAAATTACAAAATAGAACCTTACATACAAAAAAATTGCATATTTTTAAGTACATTTACAGTTTGTGTTTGTCCAAATGTATTGCCGTCCATGAACACATATTAAACATCCCATTTTAGATCATCATATTATAATAGCTTCATGTTTCAATTTGAAGAATGATGGAATTTTCTTCTTAAGTATACTATAAATCACAATTAATAAATGTAATATATAACAATTTGAATAATTTCAAAATCATATGGAAAAACACAAGACAGGTTTATTAATCCAATTTCCTAAGCCTGCATTCGGCAGCTTCAAAGTGACTCCGAAACCATCCTCCTGTTTTGAATATGGGTAATGTGCTGAGAAGTGTATTCAGGATCCTCACAAGGCTCTGTCTATTCTGAGCTTCAATCCTCAGCTTCAAGAGGTTCAGTGACTCCCATTCTGTGAGTGGATATTGAACTAAACCTTTCTTCTCTGCCCATAAAACACATCCATTATAGAAGGGATATATACATCTTTTGCAGATGTATCCAGCTCCTTACATCTAGTGCCTTTGTCTATGCAGACTTCTCACCTGAGCTACTTGTCATTTTTAACAAATCGCCCTCAGCAAGCACACAGAGAGAAATGGGCTGGAACAGGCAGCATACCCAAACTTTTCTGGATATCTGATGTCCTAATTTTTTTTCCAGAATCTCTAACCCTAAGAAGATTCAAACTCAAATTAGTTACAAATTGACTTCTTTGTCAGATATGCTTGTTTGGGTAGATACAGCTGATAGCCTTTGGTTTGATTTGTATGACCGATTTGTGTACTCTTTCACATTGCTCCATCACTAGGTGATAGGGGAAACCCCAGTTAGATTACTGCATAGGAAACACTAATGCCATGTGTTACTAAGGGGATTTATTAAATATATTACCCCTATTTTCCTATCAAAGCTACTCAGTGAAATAATGTAAAAGCAAATAAATAGAGATGCCTAGGTCCTATATTAAAATGTCAACTCTGACCTTTGTAGAACCGTATGGTCAGTGGCATCCATGATGAATGACATTCCCAGCCATTGTGCGTAAGGAAACACATTTACAAATTACAACCTGTAAGGTGACGAGAAGAAGGTGTGAGTTTACCAGACAAAATATAAGGCATTCAAACTCAATATTCCATCTTCCTGTCCATTAATTACACAAGCTGAAAAACAGATTAAAATATAGTTTGGTCATTTAGTTATAACTCTTTGCCACATTAATGTTTTATTTATTTAGTTCACTAATTTAATATATATGTTAAGTGAATTCATGCTCATACATCATGTGAGTTTCCGAAACAGAATATTTAAGCAAGAAGCCAGATAACTTAGCAAGCATTTCCTATTTCCATCTGAAAAGCTATCAGTGTAGCTTCCCATCCATGCCCAGACAAGTTCAAAACACAAGGTACAAGGTGCATTGTTGTGAACATGTCAAGTACATCTCAATGAAAACAGGGAACAGAGAACGTTATCATGGTCTTCAAAGAAATTATTTTAGATGAAAAAATGAGGCCAAGATTCCAAGTCAGTCTGACTCTAGAGATGGCACCATTAGACTCTATCCCATCTCCTATTTTTTTGACCCCTTGAGCAAACACCAAACTGCTAGCCCCCATGACAACACCATGGTACTTACTTAACCAGAAATTGCCATTGCCTCCTGGGTTTTAGGATAGCAGCTACATCATTTTCCATTTAGTAAGGAAGAATGCAGAAAGTTCCAACCATGTGGAGATACAGTGGATAATGGTACATTATCATTAGGGGAACAGGAAGAAAATGAAATTCAGACTTGTTCTCTGGAAAATAAGGAGATATGCCAAATTAATATATCTATTATTATAACCATATGAGGGCTGTATGTGTGATATAATGAGGAATATCAAATGTGTGTAAAACATTTCCTCTGCTGAATTAGTGAACTCACAAACAATTGAAATTAAGAATGCCTTTACCAAATTCCTTCAGTGACTCCTTTATTCTTAAACTTTTTAATCTGTAAACTAAAATGCCATTAAATAATACATTCTGTGCCCATTTTAATAAATCCATCAGATCATTTAAATGCTCAACTGGATATGATGATGGGCCACTGAAATATATTAATGGCTTTGATGTAAGAAAGAGGTGTTAGTGCTTTTCCACAATGCATCAATCTGTAAGCTATGGACACTTTTATTTAACATTGATATGGGTTGCTTTCTTATATATATAAACAAATGTGGGTGTGACAAATTATTTAGCAATAGCAAGCTAATAAATCCAGCATTCTTTTCATGGAAAACTTATTTATTCAAGTGTATTTGTATTCCATAAAAAAATTTTGCTTGGGTTATTTATTAATTTCCTAGGAGATGGATTTACAACAGCCAATGACTATTTCTGTTAGGCATTTAGATTTTTCACACATGGCTGAAAACATGGCAGAAATTATAGTTTTTTTTTAAAGAGAAAATGTTTCAAAAGAACAGAAACAATAAATAGTTCTTGATACATGTTAAGTATCTGAAAAAGATACATTCAAAGAGAGTAGCTTGGTCAATGGTAAACATTAATTGTTAAAAAGCAAGATACACAAACTATATAAATTAGAAGTCATACAAATTATACATGATTGCTGAAGAAAGAGAAATATGATTACTATTATATAAGCTTCTAAACTATAAATTTTTAATCATTTCATAAATTAATTATTAATTCCAGAATTGGTATATAAAAATGGCAATTTCCTTTGACCATGCACGAGCCAATTAGTTAAAATGTATAGGCCTGGGTTCTAGATAGTGATTTTAATATTTTACTTAAGCATGGGTGATTTTTATTGTGTAGACAAGTTTGAGAAAAAAACTTGTTCATGGCACTCCTTGCTTGACATTTCGAATTTATTGGCTCATTTGGAGCATTATAAGAATGTATATCAATTTACTACAATTGATTGGCAGATATACATACATGCTGCCACCACATCATACTTTATTCTCCCAGACCTCTACTTACACTTTTAACTTTTTGTTTGTAAAATGAAAGTGAATCAAAATGGTTTCTAAAAGCCTTTTAGTTCTAAAGCTCTAAGATTAGTGGTTATAACTGTGAATCTTTATTGGCAGTTTGGTTGGCTAGAGAAACCCCTAGGATTGTAAAACACATTTCCAGGTGTGTGGGCAATGTTATCTCAAGAGATAATTGGGAGCTGTTACTAAGGGGAGAAGATAAAGCCTAAATGAAACAAAAGAGAAAAGGAAATCTGCCAAGCAGGCATGTGCATTCTCTCTCCTTCTCCCTCACTCTCTCTTCCCTTTCTTTCTCCATTTTTCCATCTGACCCTTTGCAGAGAGCAAGCAGCTTTGCTCATGCTCCTTGTAACACGATGAGACACAAAGTCCTACCTGCAGCCATCTAGAGTTAGTATCAGAGCCTATCAATGTAACCTTTGAACACAAGCAGGTGCTAAACTGCATTATCTTTGCAGGCAGGCAGAGTTCCAGCCATCGCCTGATCTGTAACTAATAGAGCTACTTTTCCAAGAAAGAGTCCATATAGACTCTTGCCTATAGAGCCAGAAGAACATTTAGCAACACCTGGGCACATGAGCAGGACCGAATAATTTAAGATGACCCACGAATTGTTTCATCATCTACTTTTTATATATACAAGACCCTGGAAAGAGTATATTAGTAAAATGTTTGCCTCAGAACTACATTTTCAGTTATGTGTGTGGATCATATTGCAATGTGCTTCTGGCATCTATGACCAAATCAAAAGGTCTGAGAAGTTCAGCTTCTTCTATTACCTTTTGCCTCTTCACACATCTACCTTTCCGTGTTTTGAGAGTACATTCTCAGCCAATCTACATTATTATTCAGGGCTTTAGAACTCTCTGAATTTCTAATCCTCCTGCCTCTGCCTCCTAAGTCCTGGAATTACAGACATATGGTGCCACATCTGGTTTAAAATGAGAATTACCTCTCTGTGGAATTTCTTTTTTAGGATGGGTAACTTTAGTTTTCAAATTGGTTGAATTGAGAATCATCTAGGGCATCGATCGCTAAAGCCCAGAGATCATGTTTCCAAAGGCATTATATTGTGAAAGGTTTAGCCCAGTGGATTAATTTCTAGATATAGAAATAATATAGTGGAATTATTAGGAGGTGGTGAAAATCAAATGGCGGGGCCCAGCTGGAGGAAACAAGTCACTGGGAGCAAGGCTTTGGGACATAAGCCACCTTAGTTCTTCTGTCTCCCTCTTCCTTTGCTTTCCGAGCTAATTTATATGATTTGTTCTACTCAGTACACTTCCTCAGCCACGATGAACCAGAGCCATTGAGACCATGAACTCAAATAAATATTTCTCCCATTAGGTTGTGTCATTCAGACATTTTTTTTCCCACAGAAACTAGAATAGTGACCAATACCTCACTTAAAAAAAATACTACTCAAATATCATATCCAAAATGTATAGTGTTTTCCCTGATTCCGCCAGGCAGACTTTCTTTATTGCTGTCTCTATCGCCCTGAGCTCATTTATGGGTTCTGATGATCACACACTGTGATTACTCTTTGGTGTTTGTGCTCCTCCCTAGCCCTCTGCTTCTCCTCCGTCTATCTACTCTATCCCCTTCCGTTCTATTCTATGAGTGCCCAAAGCTTATGACTCTATATGGTGAGTCTTTACAAGGCAAAAAGCACACGTGCTTTGCTTGGAAATAATAACATATCAAATAGAGCCATGGATTTTTAACATATCTTCTCTTTGCCACTCAGGTATTGCCCTTGGAAGAGAAGCCTAGACCTGAATCATCCAGGAGTTTGTTTGAAATTAAGAATTTTGAAGCCCATTCAAGACCTGCAACATCAAAATCTATACAAGGCCAGGAAGCAAGAGTGGGTGGGTTGGTGAGCAGGGGGAGAAGGAAGAAGGGAATGGGGGGGGGTCTTCAGGGGGGAAACCAGGAAAGAGGATAACATTTGAAATGTAAATAAAGAAAATATCTAATTAAAAAAAGAGAAAAAAGAAAATAAAATCCACGGGATATTATTGTAATGATCTACAACTGCAAATCATTGCTGAAGCATAAGCAGTGGCCCAGATTCACCTCATTATAAGTGAGTCCTATGATTGATGATAAGAAATAAGACACTTTTCAAATGTCTTTTTCAATTGATGAATATAAAAAAATTAATGTAATATAGGATTTTTGAATCTTACAGATTTTCTCTTTAGCCTTAAAATTTTTTTCACTTTAAATAAAACAAGAACCTTTATTTTGATACTAGCACAAAGTTTATTCTTTATTGTTTTTACACTTTATTTATAGAATGATAAAGAATGAATAATTATTATTTAATAAATTAATTTCCTTTCATTTATTTCATTTACTTCAAGAATTTAGACACCCACTGCAATGTGCTACACTGTGGAATACTCTGACAGTGAAGAATAGATCTTTGTAGAGAAAATGTTATGAATCTTTAAACATGAAAAGCAAAAGTCATAATATACTCTTTAATCAGACTCTAATCCAGGAAAACACATGACAAGGACAATAAATGAGAAACAGTGGGAGCCATTCTGAGGGAACCAAACGCTGTTGCCTGAGGTGATGCCATTGGCTTATTTGGTGGTAGAATTTGTATTTCACCAAAAGAAGTTCCTTTCTCTCATCACTATGTCCTTGAGATGGTGCCCTGTAACCTGAAACCCTAGTATGAACCATACTGAAGCCATTTACTTAGAAAATAAACCGTGTAGCGCACATTGTTCAAAATAATACCTATGATCTATAAACTTGGCAGATTCTAGAATTACCTGAGAGACATTTTTCTCTGTATGTAAGGCATTGTCTTGATCGAATTTATTGATATTAAAAGACCCATATTAATCATGGATGGACCATTCCGGAGTAGATGATCCTAGACCAGGCTGTATGGTATACAGAAAGGAAACTGAACAGCAAATTGTTTGAATCCATTCCTCTGTCCCAAATTGTAGCTGTAATGTGACTAGTTGTTCCACCCTCCTGCTTGCTGCCTTTACTATTTCACCACGATGACTTGTACTGTAAAATATAAGAATAAACCCTTTTTACCTTAAAATTGCCCTGTCAAAATATTTTAACCATTGAAACAGGAAAATACTTTAATATGCTATCTACATTGCTATATATCATCTTCAAATTTTTGAAAGACAAGTGTTATTAATCTACTTCATTAGAGGAAGAGATTCAGATGTTTTAAAAAGCTGAAGTACTTTTGGTGGTGAGCCCTTTAACCCTTTAACAGCTGTGCTGTCTCTCCAGCCGAGAGATGAATGAGCCATGACTGGAATTGGAGAGCATTGGGGGATGCATGGAGGGGTGATGTGGAAATCAACTGCAGTAGAAACTCCTACAAGAGTGAGCCTAGCAAGGACTTCTAGTAAGAGAGGGTAATAAACCTGAACTTTTATAACCAGGCTACTTCCAGTGGTGAGACTAGAAGACCAACTCAGCCATATAAGCTCCAGCCTATACTCTATCCTGCCTTTAGGATGGGCTCGGGCAATGCAGGCACAGAACTTTAGGGAGTGGCCAACCAATGATTGACCTAATTTGAGGCCCAAACAATGAGAGGGAGCCCATGCGCAACACTGCCTGGATGATCAGAAACCAGAGGTAGGATAGAAAAAATTAATAAAATGATTCCTAATGATAGTCTAATATGCTGATAGATTGGTGCCCAGCCTAGATGTCATCATTGAAGCTTCCTCCAGCAGCTGATGAAGGCCACAGCCAAACACTGGGAGAGAGAGAGAGAGAGAGAGAGAGAGAGAGAGAGAGAGAGAGAGAGCCCAAATTGGAGACCTACATAGGCTTTCCCCACTTAGAGCTTGAGAACTCTGCAGAAAAGAGAGAGGAATAACTGTAGGCACCAGAGGAGTCAAGGACACTAAAAGAATGCAGCCCACAGAATCAGTTAAGCAGGGGTCATGGGGCTCACAGAGACTGAAGTAGCAATCCCGGAGCCTGCATGGATCTGTGATAGATTCTCTCTCTCTCTCTCTCTCTCTCTCTCTCTCTCTCTCTCTCTCTCTCTCTCTCTCTCTCTCTCTCTCTCTGTGTGTGTGTGTGTGTGTGTGTGTATGTAGTTTAGTGGTTTTGTGGAACTCCTGTGACAGTGGGATGTGTTTCAGACTCCTTTGAGAGTCTGAGTGTAAATTGTAAAGTCTTTTGAAATTGAGCGTAACTTTATTGCTGGAAAATGGACAAGCCTCAGATGTACTTTAATAAAGATGTTGTTAATAGACACATTTAGGATTAGAACACCAGACATCAGCTCATTTATAACTGAGTCAACAGAGACCAACACTGCTTTATGGAGGTCACAAGATAACAGTATATCCCACCACTCACTCTCAACATGAGTGTTTCGGTTCCTATCTGTTTTTTGTGGTATTTATTAGGAAGTGGATCAATCAAAATGCCTCACCAAGAAGTGCTCTAGGACTTCATCTAGCTAAAGTCACAGCTTCAGATCCAGATTGTAAAAAACAAAAAGACAAATGCTTTTCTTGTTTTGTTTAGATTGTTTTTGTTTTGTTTTGTTTACTTCAGATTAACCACTGAAGCATAAACCCATGTGCTTTGTAAGAGTAGGTTTATGATCTTGCTTCAGTTCACTACAAAAGAGGGAAATCTCACTGGACCAAAGTGGCTCATGCTTTTAATCTCAGCAATCAGGAGGAAGAGGAAGGTGGATCTCTCTCAGTTCTAAACCAACCTGATCTACAAAGTGAGTTCCAATACAGCCAAAGTTACTAAGAGGAATCCCTGTGTCAAAACATTTTTAAAAGACCAGCGAGAGGGAGGAGGGGGAGGGAGGGAGGGAGGGAGGGAGGGAGGGAGGGAGGGAGGGAGGGAGGGAGGGAAGGGAGGGAGGGAGGGAGGGAGGGAGGGAGGGAGGGAAGGGAGGGAGGGAGAGAGGGAGGGAGGGAAGGAGACTGGAAAAAAAGGAGGATATATCATGCTTCCATTTTGGTATGAAGGAGAAGGTAGGCTTAGAATAGATATGCTTTGAGAAGTCCTTAACCACTATGTGTGTGTGTGTGTGTGTGTGTGTGTGTGTGTGTGTGTGTGTGTGTGCTTGATCCAACAGACAGACAGAACTCCACACTAAAATTTGGAATAATCTTTTCATCAAAATTCCATGCAATTCCTGCCAATTTAATTGTGTTTACTCAATCCTTTTCACATACTGAAAAAGAAAAGAATTGAAGAGACATAATAAAGAATGATGAAGAATCTGAAGAAGAATGGAACACTGAAACTTAATCTCTTTACACCCTGTAATGAGCATAGCATGGAAGATATTATTTTTAAAGAAGTCTTTAACATTTTACAGGATGGCTGGAAAAAAAGTCAGAAATTCATTTCCCTAGACAGAAGGTACCAATTTTCTAACCATCAGAAAGAAACGCAAAAACAGCTCTGTAATGTCTGCTGTTGAAAATGTCAGCTGAATATTCCTAAGAAGACACATCCCAGGCACAAAAGGTGGCTGCCCATACAAGTCATTTTGCGGCTACCATGACCTAGCTAATGCTTCTCATATTAGAGCAAAGGTTGAGGCAACATCCACCTGCAGCTGGAGAGGAAATAAATTTATGTGGCTGAAAATCATATGTGGCCTTCACGGTGAAATATTGCTTCTCAAATTTCAACTTTGAACATGATTTACATCACACAAAACACATTTATGAGACCAAGGCAGCACCTTCATGCTTCTGATTTTTGATAATTATCTTTAGGCTGAGAGAGTTTTACTGTCTTTTTATTACTGTTGCCCATAAGCATACCAACTTGTCCTTCTTCATTCTCCCTCTGCATAAAAGATAGAGATGGAAATTTCTCTAAAAATCATTTGCAAAGATAAATGACTGCCCAAAAACTGATCAGGGGAAAGATAGCCTGTTCATGCTGCCGGGGGAAGGGAACGTGGCTCTGTCAGATGCATGGCAGGTAAAGTGGTATGAATGCTGAAGGTCTAAATCACCTCCCAGCCTTTCTGTGTGTAGGCAGGAAACTCTAGCCAGATCATTCTCAATGGCAGTTCCCAAATTGTCTCTCTGCTTCCACTCATGAGTTCCCCTCCTCTCCCTACCTGTAACCAAACATCCACACAGAAAACCAATGAAATTAAGACTCAGCAGTGAGGGCTTTAGGCCTAGTTCATTTCACTGTTTAGTTGACTTTTTAACCCGGGGTCCTGCCCTAACACTCTCACCAAGGAAATCTGGTAAAAGTTTGGAGAGGAAACAGTTGAAAGTGAATCCATGAAGCCAGCATTGGTCAAGAGGTCTAAGAGGAATGTGCCACAATATGGCAATAGGCTGGTACAGCCACCTCTCATCTTCCATGAACTGCCCCCCTGTATTTCCAAGTTGGTTTTTTTGTTTGTTTGTTTTTTTGTTTTGTTTTGTTTTGTTTTGTTTTGTTTTTTGGTTTTGGGGAAAAGCTGGGGTTTTGTTTGTTTGCTTGATTGTTGTTTTGTTTTGGTATTAAACTTGCCTCTGGCCCTAGACTAAGGGTGAAAGTATGTGACTGAATCAGAACTGATAATATTCATTTTAATTTATCTTTGGAGATTCTAATCTGATGTTTAATTTGCCCCTACACTACTATCTAAACACACTTTCCAGTTAGAGGATCACAGAAAGAGGCAGACAAAAGTCCTTCTATCAGTTGTTTTTGTTGTTGTTGTTGTTGTTGTTGTTGTTGTTGTTTTAATGGCAAATCGTTGGAAGATGTGTAAAGGAAACAACTCATTCGATGCCGGACTCACAATCGTTGCTGCCCAGCTTCTAAACCTGCAAAACTTCCCACGACTTATACCACAATCTGTTCTCTGCATGGTGAGTAGCTGGATTTACCAATTACTTTTGTATCCACCTAATTCAAGTGCTAACCAACTGAGCAAAGATTCAGAGCATTGATTGCTTTTTTTTTTTTCTGTTAGTCACTTCGAAGTAATTTTTTTTCCATTTTTTATTAGGTATTTAGCTCATTTACATTTCCAATGCTATACCAAAAGTCCCCCATATCCACCCACCCCCACTCCCCTGCCCACCCACTCCCCCTTTTTGGCCCTGGTGTTCCCCTCTACTGGGGCATATAAAGTTTGCAAGTCCAATGGGCCTCTCTTTCCAGTGATGGCCGACTAGGCCATCTTTTGATATATATGCAGCTAGAGTCAAGAGCTCCGGGGTACTGGTTAGTTCATAATGTTGTTCCACCTATAGGGTTGCAGATCCCTTTAGCTCCTTGGCTACTTTCTCTAGCTCCTCCATTGGGAGCCCTGTGATCCATCCATTAGCTGACTGTGAGCATCCACTTCTGTGTTTGCTAGACCCCGGCATAGTCTCACAAGAGACAGCTACATCTGGGTCTTTTCAATAAAATCTTGCTAGTGTATGCAATGGTGTCAGCGTTTGGATGCTGATTATGGGGTGGATCCCTGGATATGGCAGTCTCTACATGGTCCTTCCTTTCATCTCAGCTCCAAACTTTGTCTCTGTAACTCCTTCCATGGGTGTTTTGTTCCCAAATCTAAGGAGGGGCATAGTGTCCACACTTCAGTCTTCATTCTTCTTGAGTTTCATGTGTTTAGCAAATTACATCTTATATCTTGGGTATCCTAGGTTTGGGGCTAATATCCACTTATCAGTGAGTACATATTGTGTGAGTTTCTTTGTGAATGTGTTACCTCACTCAGGATGATGCCCTCAAGGTCCATCCATTTGGCTAGGAATTTCATAAATTCATTCTTTTTAATAGCTGAGTAGTACTCCATTGTGTAGATGTACCACATTTTCTGTATCCATTCCTCTGTTGAGGGGCATCTAGGTTCTTTCCAGCTTCTGGCTATTATAAATAAGGCTGCTATGAAGATAGTGGAGCATGTGTCCTTCTTACCAGTTGGGGCATCTTCTGGATATATGCCCAGGAGAGGTATTGCTGGATCCTCCGGTAGTACTATGTCCAATTTTCTGAGGAACCGCCAGACTGATTTCCAGAGTGGTTGTACAAGCCTGCACTCCCACCAACAATGGAGGAGTGTTCCTCTTTCTCCACATCCACGCCAGCATCTGCTGTCACCTGAATTTTTGATCTTAGCCATTCTGACTGGTGTGAGGTGGAATCTCAGGGTTGTTTTGATTTGCATTTCCCTGATGATTAAGGATGTTGAACATTTTTTCAGGTGTTTCTCTGCCATTCGGTATTCCTCAGGTAAGAATTCTTTGTTCAGTTCTGAGCCCCATTTTTTAATGGGGTTATTTGATTTTCTGAAGTCCACCTTCTTGAGTTCTTTATATATGTTGGATATTAGTCCCCTATCTGATTTAGGATAGGTAAAGATCCTTTCCCAATCTGTTGGTGGTCTTTTTGTCTTATTGACGGTGTCTTTTGCCTTGCAGAAACTTTGGAGTTTCATTAGGTCCCATTTGTCAATTCTCGATCTTACAGCACAAGCCATTGCTGTTCTGTTCAGGAATTTTTCCCCTGTGCCCATATCTTCAAGGCTTTTCCCCACTTTCTCCTTTATAAGTTTCAGTGTCTCTGGTTTTATGTGAAGTTCCTTGATCCACTTAGATTTGACCTTAGTACAAGGAGATAAGTATGGATCGATTCGTATTCTTCTACACGATAACAACCAGTTGTGCCAGCACCAATTGTTGAAAATGCTGTCTTTCTTCCACTGGATGGTTTTAGCTCCCTTGTCGAAGATCAAGTGACCATAGGTGTGTGGGTTCATTTCTGGGTCTTCAATTCTATTCCATTGGTCTACTTGTCTGTCTCTATACCAGTACCATGCTTTTGTGAGATGAGGAAGGGATGAGATTCTGTGACAACCTCAGGAACACCAGAGGAAGGCAGAAATTACTGCCAAATCAACAGGTGATAGTCACCTGGGATTCGCTGCTGCCAAATTCTCACAGATAAGGAAAGTTCCAAGACTACAGACACTGGCTTCTGAGGAAATAACACACACACACACACACACACACACACACACACACCTCACACACCTCACACACCTCACACACCTGACACAATTGGTACTTCAACTCCCTTTTCATATGTTTGCTCTATAAAGATCCAAGGAGATGACCCTTTAGGATTTTATTCCTGCATAGCACACAAAGTTCTCCATCTATGCTGTATTTATGATTATCAACTAACACAAGCTCCTTGGTTTTAGATATGAATTACTATATGACAATGTATATGCTTCTTATTGTGATACCTGGGGAAAACACAAAATTTTCAATGTAGTATGGGAAGGGAAACACAGTGATTTTATTGGAGTTATTGGAAGACACCAACCTGTCAGACCTTACACTAGCATATAGTCTGTAACAGTGAAGATGATAATTCACAATTGGAAAATTATCAATGGTTACTAAGTATGGAAAGACAAGGATAGTATTTTTCAGAGTTTGGAATACAGTTGGAGTGGTCTATCACCTGGGGATCGTATTTTACCAAATGTTTATTACATGCCTTCAAAATGCTGATAAATTAAATGTTTACACTTATTTTGTCAAAGCCACATTTACAGGAACACTCCTCCATTGTTGGTGGGATTGCAAGCTTGTACAACCACTCTGGAAATCAGTCTGGCGGTTCCTCAGAAAATTGGACATAGTACTACCGGAGGATCCAGCAATACCTCTCCTGGGCATATATCCAGAAGATGTCCCAACCAGTAAGAAGAACACATGCTCCACTATGTTCATAGCAGCCTTATTTATAATAGCCAGAAGCTGGAAAGAACCCAGATGCCCCTCAACAGAGGAATGGATACAGAAAATGTGGTACATTTACACAATGGAATACTACTCAGCTATTTAAAAAATGAATTTATGAAATTCCTAGGCAAATGGATGGACCTGGAGGGCATCATCCTGAGTGAGGTAACCCAATCACAAAGGAACTCACACAATATGTACTCACTGATAAGTGGATATTAGCCCAGAAACTTAGGATACCCAAGATATAAGATACAACTTGTCAAACGCATGAAATTCAAGAAGAACGAAGACCAAAGTGTGGACACTTTACCCTTTCTTAGAAATGGGAACAAAACACCCATGGAAGGAGTTACAGAGACAAAATTTGGATCTGTGACAAAAGGATGGACCATCTAGTGATTGCCATATGCAGGGATCCATCCCATAATCAGCTTCCAAATGCTGACACCATTGCATACACTATCAAGATTTTGCTGAAAGGACCCAGATATAGCTGTCTCTTGTGAGACTATGCCGGGGCCTAACAAACACAGAAGTGGATGATCACAGTCAGATATTGGATGGGTCACACGACCCCCAATGGAGGAGCTAGAGAAATTACCCAAGGAGCTAAAGGGAACTGCAACCCTATAGGTGGAACAATAATATGAACTAACCAGTACCCCGGAGCTCTTGACTCTAGCTGCATATGTATCAAAAGATGGCCTAGTCGGCCATCACTGCAAAGAGAGGCCCATTGGACTTGCAAACTTTATATGCCCCAGTACAGGGGAACCCCAGGGCCAAAAAGGGGGAGTGGGTGGGTAGGGGAATGGGGGGGTGGGTATGGGGGACCTTTGGGATAGCATTGAAAATGTAAATGAGGAAAATACCTAATTAAAAAAAAACAAACAAGCAACACAAAGGACAAAACATGAGAACTATGTTACATTTTGCTGAGGGACAGTGAATTCCAAACTCATCGACCTTGGTGAGACAGTGATTACTGCCGTGTGTATTTAAATTTTCCAGAGAAAGGTAGATGCTTCTCAAATAAGCCTCACTAATAAGACCATGAGCTCATGATAACTTCATCTGCAGAATCCAGCATTCCCTTTCACTCAAAGGTGTATGGATGCTAGAAAATAATCATTAATCAAGTTCAGAAAGACTTTAAGAGAAAGCATACCAAAAGTAGTGGATGCTATTGACTACAGCTTGCTTGCTTGCTTTTTTTTTTTTTTTTTTTTTTTTTTTTGGTTAGAACTCAATTTTATCATTACAACCAATGTTTATTTACAGAATAAAAATCTCTTCAAAAAGATACATTCCTTAATTTAATCAATTGTAGAAAGTCTTATTAAACAGAAATAAAGTCTAAGCCACACTTTATCTTAAAAGAAACACAGCTTCATTGTAAATCCATGAATACAGAACACAAATGTACTTCACTTCAGCAGAGTCATGAATGAGGCTGTTGATTTTCACTGGCAATGCCAATTTATACATGGAACAAATTTTATTTAAATTAACAGTAGTAAAATTAAATACTACAGCTTTCTTTTTTTGTTTGTTTGGGGTTTTTTGTTGTTTTTTTGTTTTGTTTTTTTGTTTTGTTTTGTTTTGTTTTGTTTTCGAGTCAGGGTTTCTCTGTGTAGCCCTGGCTGTCCTGAAACTCACTTTGTAGATCAGGCCTGCCTCTGCCTCCCAATTGCTGGGATTAAAGGCATGTGCCACCATGCCTGGCTAAATACTACAGCTTTCTCAATTGTCATAAAAATATATGCTTGTGGATTCCAATGTATATTCAAGTTAATGTCTATTAGATAAGTAAATCAAGCAAGCAAATATACAAATCATCTTACATGCATCATTTTTGTTGTAAGGATGATTCTTAAGTGTTAACATAGTCAAAGGTTACCATAGATCACTGGAAAATAGAGTTAGAAGCTTCTGGTCGAAGGGTAGAAATTTTCATTTAGATGGGAGCAATCCGTTCAATAAACCAATTATGAAACAAATGAGTTATGACTTCAGCACTTAACACTGCTTTCCTTAACACTAAGTTTGAAGATTTGGACAACCTTTCACTCAGTTTCCTATGTGTATCAAGTTTATAAATTATCAGCATAATAATCACTAATTGGCTTTGAAAATTAAGTATTTAAGAATTTAGGACAGAGCTTGGTTGAAAGAAAGCTTTGAATAACAGCTACCAAATTATATCAACAGTAACCTAACCATCATCATTATTGTTGCAATAACACAATTAACCATGATCATCATGTGTGGATATGGTACTATTTAGAGTTGACTTTGTGAGAGAAGAGCTTCAGTTGCATATGAAAAGCATTACTGACTCTTTCCTAGATATCTGATAGTGTTGTATGATTCAGTTTGTGAGTAAATAAAACTCTACCAACACGGTTATATGTGATTGAAACAGGCTATACTCAAGGACTGAGGACTGTCATAACTTGGTCAAATGTGAAGATGGAAAACTACTAGTGGTGTGTGAAAACCTTCCTGACAAGGAGTACTCTAACCCAGATGGGAGAAAACAGCCCTAGGTAAAGTCTCCTTATTATATTGTGGACGCAGAAGACAAGTTGACATTGATCAGGTGATCATTGGCTTCACTATAATCCAAAAATTTCATAAGGCTATGAAAATTTTACTATTTAACTTGAAAATTCATCTTTCCACCAATAGCTAATGTTCTGAAAAAAATGATATATTTTGAATATCTCACACCAATAGAAGGAATTCCAAGTGATATCATAAACCAATTCACACATATCATATCTTCCTTCCTTCCTGAGCACACATATTTGCCATTTCTTACCATGTGTACTCAAGTAAACAGCCTTGATTTTTCTCTTCTCCTTCCTTTCCCCCCACACACTATCCTAATCTTCTATCCAAAGCATCTCCAATAAAGGTGCTAGTCTAACTGGCTGTCTGTATGTAGAAAAATGAAAATAAACACATATTTGTCACCTTGATCAAAGCTCAAGTCCAAGTGGATCAAGGACTTCAACATAAAATGAGATACACTAAATCTAATGGAAGAGAAAGTGGGAAAGAGCCTTGAATTCATTGGCACAGGGGGAAGTTTCCTAAACAGAACTCAGGCTTTAAGATCAAGAATTGATAAATGGGACCTCATAAAATTGGAAAGCTTCTGTAAGGCAAAGGACATGGTCAATAGGACAATGCAATACTACTCAGCTATTAAGAATGAGAACATCCTGAGTTTTGCAGGCAAATGGGTGGAACTAGAAAATATCATCCTGAATGATGCATGGTATGTACTCACTAATAAGTGTGGATATTAGCAAAAAAAAAAAAAAAAAGACAGAATACCCAAGATACAATCCACAGAA
Source organism: Mus musculus (assembly GCF_000001635.26). Taxonomy (NCBI): domain Eukaryota; kingdom Metazoa; phylum Chordata; class Mammalia; order Rodentia; family Muridae; genus Mus; species Mus musculus. Next base: position 52,388,110 of record NC_000085.6, read on the forward strand.
TTCAAAATTGTCAATAAGCTGAAGTGCCCAAGTAAACATGCCAGGATGTGTCAGTCACATCTGGGAAAGAGAAGAAAGCTATCATAAGTGGGAAGAGAGGGACTAGCTTTGGGACCTCCCATTGAGCTGGATCCCATTTTGGGCCTGTGCCTGTCTCTGAAACTTCTTTTCCTCGGGCTCATCTTCATTTTCATGCCTGTGAAATGGCAATCCCCTCCATTTCTGCTATCATAACTGAGAAGGAAAGTGGATGGGGCAGGGGATTGGAGGGGTGGGAGACAAGGGACCCTGATCTTGTATTGGATGAGGGAAAAAGACTGAACTCCTGAGGGCCACCAGAAAGAATTGAATGTAGAGAATGTAGGCAATGTAGAGAAGGTTGGGGGGACCCTCCAGAATGCACCAGAGACCTGGGAGGTAAGGGACTCTCAGGATCCAAAGGGAGGGACCTTAGATGAAATGCCTGACAGTAGGGAGAGGAAATTTATAGAGCCTACCTCCAACAGGAAGACAGGGCATCAAATGAGGGAGGGGATTGCCATTTCACAGGGATGAAAATGAAGATGAGCCTGAGGAAAAGAAGTTTCAGAGACAGGCACAGGCCCAAAATGGGATCCAGCTCAATGGGGGGTCCCAAAGCTTGACACTATTACTGAGGCTATGGAGGGAGTGTTCACAAAAAGGGACCTATCATGAGTGCACTCTGGAAGACCCAAAAAGCAGCTGAAAGTGTCAGATGCAGATATTTGCACCCAACCAATGGACAGAAGCTGCTGACCCTTGTGGTTGAATTAGGGAAAGGCTTAAAGAAGTTGGAGAAGAGGGCAACCCTGTAGGAGGACTAGCAGTCTCAATTAACCTGGACCCTTGAGATCTTTCAGATACTGGACCAACAACTAGGCAGCATACACAAGCTGATATGAGGCCCCCAACACATATACAGCAGAGGACTTCCAGGTCTGTGTTCAATCAGAGATGATTCATCTAACCCTCATTAGACTGGAGGCCCCAGGGAGTTTAGAGTTCATGTGGGGTCATGGGTAGGGAGTGGGGACATCCTAGTGGAGACAGGGCATTGGGGAACAAGTATGGGATGTGGAACAGTAAGAGGATGGAACAGGGAATGGGGTGGAATAAAATCTGGAGTGTAAGTAAATAAATAAAAATACCTAGAAAAGAAAATATTCAATCCCAATGAAAATATTATTATAGTAAGAGACGCTGGTCCAGAAGTACCTTTCTATAGCCTCTTTGAGGCTTTACAAAGATTCCTTGAGAGTCTTCTGAGATTGTCAGTCAAGGGCCTCAACTTGTGTAGTCTTGGTGGAAAGTTCTTGTCTGTGCCTGACCAATAAAATATACACCATTCCATATTAAATTAGCAAGTTATGGATGTTTATTGTATTAATTTAGTAGGATTAAAGCAGCAAACTACCACAGATTTACCTGAACAGAACACTGATAAGGTTAGAGAATACTCACGTAGGTCCACGATATAGCTTAGTAAGCACGGCGCTTGCTGTCAAGTCTCATGACCTGAGTCCAATACTTGGAATCCACCTGGTAAAAGGAATGAACTAACTCTCAAAAATTGTCTTTTCACCTCCACATATGCACCTTGACATACACATGTCCACATACATATGTACATACATACATACACGTGAATAAACAAACAAACTAACAAACAAATTAATTAATTAATTAATATTTTGAAAATCAACCAGGTAATATCTAGAAAGCATTACACACAATAAGCTTTACACAACCATAAGCAGACGCTTTTTCTTGCTTCATTTCTGATTTGAATTCTCCACTAACTAAGCTGTTCCTCTAAAGTAGTGGTTCTCAGCCTTCCTAACACTGCAACTCTTTAGTACAGTTCCTCATGTTGTCATGGTCCCCAGCCATAAAATTTTGTTGTAAATAGATACTCATGTTTTCCAGTGGTGACTTAGGTGACTCCTCTGAAAGGGTAGCTCAACACCCACAACAGGTCATGACCTACAGTTAGAAAAACACTGCTCTAATACTTTGTACTTCTCAACGGTTCATGACCTACATGTTAAGAAACACTGTTCTAAAGGTCTTGTACCCCCATTTACTCTGAATGCACCAGCCCAGTAAATATTGGTCTGTGTCCTTGTGAGCTGTATCATGTCAGTGCTCTTGAATCCCAGCAAGCCAGTCTCTTTACAGTTCCAGTTTCTGAAAGAGTGAGCAATAGGTAAGTATATGAGCCTCTCCGTGTGTGTTCAACAGTGCCTTTGGGAGGAGGACACATTTTGGGGCTCAGAAATGTCTCTTACTTCACAACATATAACTTCCTGTGCTGTTTCCATATATACTTTGTGATAGTTCTTGATGAAGAATAATGCAAGACATGTCTATGCTCTTTTCAGAACATGAGAGACAAATTTGTCACTAAGGAAATTAACAGTAAATGTGTTAATGAATAAGTAGCTAATAGCGGGTAGATTGATGTGCATATACGGCAGTGAGCATTTAATATAGGTAAGACTGTTATGCAGTAGACTGTCCTATAAACTGGAGGAGTCCTCAAACATGGAGAGAATAAGCAAGAGAGAAGGAATAAAGGATAAACACTTAGCATGTATAACTTACAAACAATGTGAGACAGAGAAGCCTGAATTCAGATTTATGAGCCTTTGTGCCTCCTTCCCAATGTTTTATTCTAATACCTACATCTCACAACAAACAACCCATGAAATAAACTTGAAACAAATGAGTGATTTTTCAACCTAGAAGACATCTCTTTTCCATAACTAATTTTAGTAATTGTTTCATTTTCATTAGTGAATCTTTGGATTCTACAACTCTCCCAGATTTCTTCTAAGTGTGATTTTTCAAACTCATGGAAGGTATTGATCAATTCATCATTACTGTATAGAATATTTATGATTGAAATTTCTAAAATTTCTCTATCCATTATACCACTTGGATATGAAAAATATTCAGAATAAGTTCGCACCTTGAAGAAATTGTATTCTGGGATTGAAATGATGCACACATTCACAAATGAGCTAATCTTGAGACTTTATGACTTCTATGTAACCTGTGTGGATGCAATGAAAAATTCATTATTTTCTTGTTTTTCTGCCCCCTCCTGTGAAGAGGTATATGACCATCATTACTGCTTCTAGCCATTTTTCAGAAAATATTGAGATTTCTTTCAGGGAGTGAATGATTAAATGAATAAAATGAGAGTAATTAGGAAGCCAAATCAACATATGGAAACAATCTCTAATGTTTCTCCACAAGATGTGCTCAATTATTATTTCATAATATGTCTCATCCTAATTGCCTCATTTGTGGCTCCAAGATTAGAATGAGACAAAATAGTTGCCTCTTTGGGTTTCCCAGGAAGCAGGTAAAAAACAGGGATTTGTGTGAGATTACTAAAGGAATGTTATAGGAGAAATCAGGAAGAGAGAACAAAATGTAAAATAGATTACAGGAAATACACAAGCAGGAAATTTTAGATAGCATATCAGCCTCCATACACAGAAATGACAAAATCTGTATACCCAAACCTACAACTATATCACAGAGTTTTACAACTCCAAACAAAGGCATTTTTGACTCCTTTGTGAGACTCTACTGTGAGACACTCTCTATGGAATTTTAAATTCCCAGGTGATTCTGGACCCTGGCGCATTTAGACACAGTAATTCCAGAAATTGGGAAGCAGAGGGGCCTCTAAGCAGTTTGCAAGTATGATTGCCTAAGAACATCACTAAGAAGTATGCTTTAGCCGCAAAACTTGAGGTGATCTGGAAAACACCAACAGCACTTGCTATATTTAACATGAGTGGAGGGAGGAGGGGCTAAGCCAGAACCTACTGGACCACTGAGCAGAAAGAGTATCAAGACTCATGCCACAATACACAAATAATGGCAACTCCCTGACCTTTGACTTGGTAAATGGAGTCCCAGCAACATCTACCACCTGTGCTTATTCGGAGAAAGACAGAAAATAAATACAAATGTAATACTCTATCTTCTACATGAGTATTCCATAAATGCTAACTGTCAGCATCCTCAATTGGTATTTGAATATCTTAATATTTCTTGAATAACTAAAGTAATCCCAGAAACTGGGAGGTAGAGGGGCCTCTAAACTTCCTTGTTCTATTCTGATCCAGAATAATCATCCCTCCAACACACTAATAAAATTTCAGGAAGTACTGCATCTGCCTTCCTCTATTCATCCCTCCTCTTTCCACATCTTTTCCAATCATTATGTTTAGGCTCCACCTAGCCTGGATTAGGAGGCAGTGAACTCATTTCTGCAGCCAGAAAGGGATGGGATCCCAAGCTAATAAATACAGTCAGGTTCTTGCTCTTGCCCTTGCCCTTGCCCTTGCTCTTGCTCTTGCTCTTGCTCTTGCTCTTGCTCTTGCTCTTGCTCTTGCTCTTGCTCTTGCTCTTGCTCTTGCTCTTTCTTGCTCTTGCTCTTGCTCTTGCTCTTACTCTTGCTCTTGCTCTTGCTCTTGCTGTTGTTCTGTTTTTTGCTGTTGTTCTGTTTTTTGCTTTTGTTTGTTTGTTTGTTTGTTTGTTTGTTTTGGTTGGTTGGGTGGGTGGGTTTGGGGGTTTTTGCTTTTTGTTTTTTATTTTTTTGGTTTTTTTTTTTCTTGCCTCCAAGAATGGCCAACTTTAAAAGCTCTACCAGAGACAAATATCAATACATGTTTCTTTTTTATTAGATATTTTCTTTATATACATTTCAAATGCTATCCTGAAAGTTCCCTATACCCTCCCTCTGCCCTGCTCCCCTACCAACCCACTCCCACTTCTTGGCCCTGGCATTTCCCTGTACTGGGGCATATAAAGTTTGCAATACCAAGGGGCCTCTCTTCCCAGTGATGGCCCACTAGGCCATCTTCTGCAACATATGCAGCTAGAGATATGAGCTCTGGGGGTACTGGTTATTTCATATTGTTGTTCCACCTATAGGGTTACAGACCCCTTCAGTTCCTTGGGTACTTTCTCTAGCTCCTCCATTGGGGGCCCTGTGATCCATCCAATAGATGACTATGAGCATTCACTTCTGTATTTGTCAGGCACTGGCATAGCCTCATTCGAGACAGCTATAACAGGGTGCCTTCATCAAAATCTTTCTGGCATTGTGCAATAGTGTCTGGGTTTGGTAGCTGATTATGGAATGGATCCCCAGGTGGGGTAGTCTCCGGATAGTCCATCCTGAAATTCTTGGACAAATGGATGTATCTGGAGGATATCATTCTTAGTGAGGTAACCCAATCACAAAAGAAGTCATTAGATATGCACTCACTGATAAGTGGATATTAACCCAGAAACATAGAACACCCAAGATACAATTCGAAAAACACAAGAAAATCAAGAAGAGGGAAGACCAATGGGTGGATACTTCATTCCTCCTTAGATTAAGAACAAAATATCAATGCATGTTTCTTGCAGCAGCGATCAGACTTTGTTAAAAGGTAGCAGTGATGAGATAGCTAAACAGAACTTCTGAGACTCAAAGCTGTAGAACCTAGGACAGCCAAGGACACAGCAGTGGACACTGAGCATGGCTTCCTGTGTCACAAAGAAAGTACAGCAATGTGTTTCCAAGAGGAAACTTCCCTTTAAGGTTTCAAGTACTTACACAGCCAAAGCTTGTGTTCTTAAGGCACCTGAAAGATATGTTGCTGCCTGTGACCCTGACCAAGACCCTTAGGGGTGGGGATAAGGAGGCACTGAGTCAATGGGCAACAATGAATGGAAAGAGCCCTGCTTGGCATCTAAACCCTTCTAACACACAGGTCACAATATCATCTTGATGGTTTACTGGCCTCCAATTCTCATAATGGCAGGCCCGGTTTGAACTTCCAGTGAGGGAGGTTCATGGCCTCATTTTCAGTGATAACGGTAATGTCCACACCTATATCTACCGGTGTTTTACAAGATTCCCATCTAGGTGTACAGTCATCGTGAATGTGCAAACACGGGGAGAGTCAATATACACTAGGCTTGGAATAGTCCCCTCTTATTGATGGGGCTGAAGAGTGCCCCTTGTGGAGTTTAAGTCATCTCCAAGTTTAGCAGAGTTTTGAGACCTGCAGTCTCATGCCCAGCAAAAGCCTTTATTGCATCAAGAGCACGTTGTTCTTGGCCTAGCAATAGGGCAGTCCCTATGGACATGTCTTGTCTTTACACAGCTCCAGCAGGAACGGTCAGGCAAGATTCCCTGTTGAGAGTCTGTTGTTGGATCTTTGCCTGTCAGCAAACAAGGCATCGAGAAAGGCAGTCAGGGCCACTATAGGGCCCTATGCTGGAGTCAAGGTCTCTGGTGGATGCTACCCATTCATGAAGATCATCATTATGGACTGCTGCACCACATTGCAGTTATGTCGGGGGGAATAATAACAAATACCACCGACTAGCAGGCTTCCTGAGCTACCACAGGTGGCCTGGCCAGCCATGCACTGGAGAGTAGTGACTGACCTGTTTTTATGTCTGACTCAGAGCTCCAAAATCTCTCCACCCATGCTTCAATCCCACCACCCACCCCCATGACCTTTGTGTTGTGCCTCAGGCAAACCCACACTTTGCAACCTTATCTTTCTCTCTTGAACCCAGATAAGCCTCTGTGTGAAGGAAAACACAACACAAACTTAAAATTCAAACTTGTAAGCCTTATTAGATCTAAATCCTTCAGTGGTGAATCCTGAAGAAACCGCCTTTGAAACCAGGAGACACTCGTAGCTACATCTGGTCTTCATTCTATCCCTATCCACAAAAATCTCTAACTCTCTCCAACTCCTTCTCTTCCTCTGTCCAACCCGGAAGTCCCACCTACTTGCCCAGTGTATGGCTCCTTTATTCATGGGGGACTTGATTCACAAGAATAGCACCAAGCCCATCCATAACATGGTTGGGAGCATTAAGATTCTCCCACATCAACTGTTTAACAAGCATGTCTCCAGTGGGTCAACCCTTCTCTCCAGTGCCTCAGTAGCCCTTGTGAGGAATTCTGTAAAGGACTTGCCTGATTGTTGTACAAGGTTACAGAAGTAAAAAGAGGGATCTCTGGAAGTGCAGGCTTAAGGGCCTTGAAAGACAGATCATCCACCTGGTTGAAGTAGGCATGCTGGCTGATGATAACTTGGGCAACTGAGTTAATATATGCCCATTGGCTGGTCAGAATATCTAGGGTGATATTCTGACTCTCGGCCAGGTTCTGATATGCTTACCACAAGTTTAAAAACAGGGTGGACTCCAGAACTGTTTTAAGAAGATTGTACCAGTAATAATAATAGTACATGACCCACTGTCTTGAGACTTGTTCAAAGTAGGGAGAGTCCGGCCCCAATTCACTGGCCTCCTTTCTAATTAAAGTGAGGTTATCCATAGGTATAGGAAACCAAGGGCAATTGCCACATCAGGGCTGAAGTTGAAAGGATAACCCTGGGGTTGGGACCTATGCGCAAAGGTAGGCAGCTGCATGGCAGGGGTTTATACAAGTCCAACCATAAGAGGCTATAAGTGTTGGGGAGGTGGGCAGTAGCCTTGGCACTGAGCAGGTAAGAGGAGACACAAAGGTAAACTAAGAAGAATGGGAAAAAGCAAGAAAAGAGGAAAGTGTGTGTCAGAGTCAGGTGTCTTGTGCTTCGTGGGGGACTTCCGTGGATCATTAGCCCATGACCCACTTGGTGTCTCGTGTTGAGGAAGGCCCTTGGGGTTGGGGGTGGGGGACAATTCTTGGTTCTGTCTCCTGGATGGTCAGTTCTTATGTGGAGATGCTGGGCGAACCGAAAGCAAAACAGAACTTACCTCCCTACCCAGACAGAGGACACAAAGGAATAAGAGGGAGGCCTCCACATTTACCTCTGGGGTGGGTGTCAAAGCACATGGATCATGAAGGAACCAACTTAAGGAAAAAGGAAAAAGATCTCAGTCAGAGGAATTTCAAGATGAAAACTGTAATCAAAAATTAAGTTCAAATCCAAGAGAGATCATTGCCCATGTCTGTGCTTGCACAGGTAGAGAGCCCCATGCTGGTCACTAGATGTTCTTTGGAACCCTAACAAAGACTCTTGGGGCTGGGGTAAGAATGCGCACATCCAACAACACAGATTCCTGGGAGTCAGGCAAGTGGCAAAAGCACTCACTGCAAAAACTGAGCAAACCTTTATACACCCTTCCCAGAATCTAACTGGCTCTCAGATAGCCAGATGTGTTCTCTTTCTCATTACTCAGTTCATCGACAGATCCAGGATCAATCATCTCTAGCCATGAGGGCAGGTTCTAGGTTGGCTCATGTGCCAGCATTGTGACTGGGCCTGCTTGTCTAAGTTCCTACTACACTGTGCATTTGGTCCCTGGTGCATGGGTGTAGCCTTCATTTTGTCATTAAGAAAGCTAAAATGTCTCTGGCAACTTAAGAAAAACCAAAAAACGAAACAAAACACTTTTTGACATTTCTCTCCAGGTTGCTAATTATAGGAGAGTCCAATCTTTAATTATAGATATATCTTCAATTATGAATATGTCTAGTGCACTAAATGCATAGCATCTGCTTTTGTAAGACAAAGTTCTCCAGTTCAGCAGTGTGGAGAACCTGGAGAGCAGATAATGCTCTCTCTTGTTGCTGTCCTCCAGATGCCTCCACACAAGTATTTAGAGATGAAGGCAATGGTGATTAAAGTATTCTTCTCATTAGACAGAATTTTTTCTATGTAGAAATAATATTATTTGGTCCATTTTTCTCCCATTCAATTGATTACTTATCATTTACCTTAAAATTTAGCACATTTTTGAAAGTTACACTTTAGAGGCATGTCAACTAGAGATTTTTTGTGTTCAACATGATATCTTAACGTTGCCTTCTTGTGTTTTTCTCTTTCTTTTTCTTTTTCTCTTTCTTTTTCTTTTTCTTTTTCTTTTACTTTTACTTTCTCCTCTAAGATGAATTTATTCTGTTTCCCCCTCTTCCTCTTCCTCTTCCTCCTCCTCCTCCACTACTACTTCCTCTTCCTCTTCTCCTCCTTTTTGAGACAGGATCTTATTAAGTAACCTTGATTGGCTCTGAATTTCCTATGTTGACCAAATCAGTCTCTGCCTCCACAAGGCTGGAATCAAAGTGTACAGCACCATACCCAGCTTACCCTAAGTCTTGAAAGACAAACAACAGAAGCTGAAGCCAATCTCACAGGCCACACAGGCCTACATGACAACAAGCTTTAAATGTGACAAAGCATTAAATGAATGATATAATGGGAACATAAAGCCATAACCACTCTGTAAATTACTGGATGCTCTACAGAGGGGCAGTATGGAAATCACTTTTCATTTCAGATAATTTGGCTCTGCACCTGACCTCCCACAGAAATTACAGAAAGCATTGTAGAATTCTTACAATGGATACTTCTATCTGAGGCCCTTGGTGACCAGAAGCAATGATGAAAATAATTGGAATATTTGAACTTGTAGTTCTTATGTTCTTATTTTGTTTTGGCTTTTTAAATCTCATATAAAAGTCTAGAAAAAGAAATGTGTGTCTCCATCAAAATTCTTAGGTTGAAATTTACCTGCTGTGCTGGGGCTTTGGGGGAGTGATTACTATAGAGCCAAACCCTCATTAGTGAGACATCCCCCTTATGAAAGAGGCCTAGGGGAGGTTGTACATCTCTTGAAGTATATAGAAGTTGTCACATTTTAAACTGGCCTAATCTAACACCGAATCATCAGGTCTTCAAGCACATCCTCCAAAACTGTGAGAGATGATGTTTGTTTGTTTGTTTGTTTGTTTCTTTCTTTCTTTCTTTCTTTCTTTCTTTCTTTCTTTCTTTTAAAGCAGTAATAATTAGTGACAATTTTGATATAGCAGGCCATACAGATTAAGAGTCAGAGCTCGGTTTGAGACATTATCCTGTGAATCATCAGGCTTGTGCATTAGCATTCTAGCTTGTTACTGTGGTATTTGTGTAATCGTTCACAGTGTGAATGTTCTGTACATGTTTTTTACAAGGATGAAACTTTCCTTTTTAGAGCTTCACTTATGGGCACACATTTTATGTTCAGTTGCATGCCAGGAAGTACAGTGCTGTAATAAACAACTTTATGCACATAGCTTTAAAAACCCGAGGGTTTCATTTTTACAGTAGAGATTCAGTGAATGGGACTTCAGGAACAAAGCCTCTATACAATGGCAATGCTTTAACAGCTGTTCACAATTACACTCAAACAGTTTTGTAGCAATTTGAATATTCATCAGCAATGTAATAAGCATTCTCTCACCCAACTCTTGCCAAAAAAATGAGTGGGGCCTTCTTTATTTTTGTATATTTAGTTTTAAACACATAAATAAAGGGAATAATTTATACAACTCCCAAACAACGCCCCAGTTTTCTGAAACATGAGTACTCTGCTAGACTTGTGAACTTGTGTTTTAACTCACTTTACTTATGTACCATTTTTTATAAATGGAAATCATAGATTTTCCAGTGTGCAATTCTATGACCCCTGTAGAATGTCCATCTCTGTATGATCATCAGTACCATAATTGTGCCAATTGTCCCATCATGCAACCAGGTTCCCTCATGCCCCTTCATAATCACTCTCTTCAAATGCAGTTGCTGGAACACATGCTGTATTTTTTCCCTATATACTTTGTTGTTATTCAGAATGCTGTAAGATGCATTTGTATAGCATTTGACCTTCTCAGTCAAACTGCCAAAATTAATATAATGCACTTGAGATCCATACATATCAGTATGTGGCTAAGTGGTCTGCTCCATTCCACTGCTGAATTGTATTTGATTACATACATGTAACAGATTTGTGTCTATTTATTCTCAACTGGAAATTTGGGGTAACTGCAAATTATTAGCAATAAGCATTGATAAATACGTATTTGTGTGAACCTAAGTTCTACATAAAAGAATTATTGTATCATATATCAAGTGTACATTTAACTTTATAAAAAACTACAAATCTGGTTTTAAGAGTGACTATAAACTTTTTATTGAATCTAATGATGTACGAAGAGTTTCAGTATCTATGGGTCCTTGTCAGCACTTGCCACTAAGTGTTACTTTAGCCCCCTAACTAGTTTGCAGTAGGATCTTGTCAGACTGGAAGCATCACTCAGCGATGAAGAGGATGCTTGGCATATAATCAGCTCTAGGTTTAAAAAGCTGTGACTGATTGATTGATTTAATATCAGACCATTTAAAACTATCTAAAGTTCCCGATTATGTACTGTTAGGAATTGTCATTCAAATATATTCCAGACATATTTTCTACTTTGATTAGTAATGTGAGGGCCATAACATTCTGTGTTTTGAATGTTTCATATTTAAATATTCTCATTGAGTTGCATTTTGATACCTTTATTATTCACTCACAACCATTTATAAAACGAACTTTGACAGCATCAGATCACCTGTTCTTCACCAGCCACTGTTTTGAACATTTTTTATGAGTAATATCTAGTATTCAAAACAGCATTATGAGACAAATGATGTTATCTATACTCATATCTAAAAATAAGTAAAAGAATCATTTCTAGTCTTCAAAACAGCATTATTAGGTAAATGATAGTATCTATACTCTTATGTAGAGAAGTAAAATCTCAAAGAAGTAAATAACTCACTCACATCAAGAATAATGGAGGAAGAAAATGGGATTTTAACTCAAGTCACACAGCACCAAACAGGAATCATTATAATCTACTTCAGATTGTTCTCAATTATGTTCACTAGAGAAGTGGAATTTTCCTTCAATGGATAAGTGACACAATTTAAATAATGAAAGGAAGAAATGTGTTAAAAGCATTGAGTTCTGTTATTAAATCTTTTTTTAAGTTAATGAAAGAGTTTCAAATTATTACTCAATAGATTAACAGCAAGTTCATAATCTAGCTTTGCATGAAGTGTTGAAGACTAATTGGTATAGGTGCATAAACAGAAACAGCATAAATCTTAATGATCCAACACAGGATAAAAAGGGTTTTGAAGTTTGTAGTAATAACTTTTATTCAGATGATGTAATTGTCATCTCAGAGGCTTACCACTGAATAAATTCACCCTTTCTAGTTGTTTATGAAGCCTGGCTGGCTGGTTCAACTCAGCTGCTCTGACTCCAACTATTCTCCTAGCTGACAGATCCAATCTGGCTTCTCTAGGCTTCCCACTGAATTGTTCTGCTTGACCTCAAGCTAACTCTGGTAATTTGTTCTAATCATCTGGATCCTTCTCATTCTCTGGCTTCAAATGCCCCTGCTGACCTGCTCTGAACTGCACGAACTCATGAATGAGCTCAACTCCAGTGCACTGCACTCACTGCACTGACTCCCAGTTGCCTCTGTGTTGCTCTTTAAAGTCACCACTCTTTTTTTTTCTTCATGAGAGCTGAGCATATCTTATCTCAGACTCATTCTGCCAAATCTTTCTCTGATTCATCACTTTGTTTGCCCTTCGATTAGATGTAACTTTCAAACAATGGCTGCTTCCTTCTACAAACTAGCTTTGCCTTCATTGTTTGGGAATAATGTTGTGTGCTAAGGGCATGTCTGTGTCTCTAATCCAGCCAGATAATACTATAATACAGAGTGTGCTTGCATTCCAGCCAAACCACACAGACGTAAAAGGTCTGTGGATGTGATCCCTTGCCAGAGCAGCCATGTGGCTGGATTAAAATTCCTTTACAGAAATTTGTTTTCTTTTGAAAAAAAAAAGATATTCTTTCCAAATATTCAGTTAACAATACTGACAGTATTTTTTTTTAATTCCCTTCTCTTTTCTTTCAAATCTTAGACCTTCTTCTTGAAAGCTGGTAAATCCATGACATGGTATCCGTTTTAAGTCACTCATGAACATATTGAATAGAGTCACATAATTGTACACTTAGCCAAGCAGAATAGGAATTAGACACTGATAGTATATTAATGCCGGTCATCCAAGCATTTCACACTGGAAGGAATTAAGGAGATTCCCATAGAACAATGGACAAATCCATAAAGATTTTACATTCGCTGAGCTATCAATACTTTCTGAGACACGGCTATGAAGATCAAGCTTAAACTGAACAGTGATATATACAGTAAGGACATAGAAAAAAGTGATGTCAAATAGGGAAACTTTATTGGCCTTTAAAGCAGATTCGTGACAGCAGAACTGATATGAGCATAATCCATTATCTACAATCTTCCACCCAATAACTATTCATTATACTTGCGACCTAAATTTCATACTTCTTAGCTCAATTAAAATTATCTTCACTTGTGAAGTGCAATGAGACTCATGCCCCTAATCCAAAACTTTAATAATAATTTAAAACAACTTTGTTCTTTTAAAAGCTGTTCACCTTCATGGCCTTTCAAGATCATTGTATAATGTATCATTATATTCAGATTGTGATTACCATCATAATAGAAACCACAGCAGAATCTCCAAAGGCCTTTAGTAAATCTGCTTACTTCAGATGAAGTATTAAAAAAAAAAACTCTTAGTGCCAAGACATCTCCTTAAAGCCATTTCCCTATCCATGTAAATCTCATTTTTGTCCACTGATATGTGTCTTGAAAGGCAAAGTCAGCAAATGTTACAAATTATTGTTGGAGAAATACAGTGCAGATACAGATAAAATGATGGGGAAGAGGATAGAGCTATGATAAAAAGACAAATTTTATATAAGTTAACAGAAAACATATTGACCATGGGGAAAATGTAGAAAGGCTGCAAAGTAACTGAATTTGTGTTGGGTTTTTGTGTTGGTTACTCTTGGTCAACTTAACACAAATCAGAGTCATCTACAAGGCAGAACCTTTATCGAAAAGCTGGCTCAATTAAATTTGACTGTAGAGTTTATGACACATTTTCTTAATTGATGATTTATGTAGGAGATTCCAGTCCACTCTGCATAATGCCAGACCTGTGAAGATGATCTTGAGTTATATAAGAAAACAGGCTGAGCAAAACATGGGGGGAAAAAGCCAGTGAACAATGTTCCTCTATTCCTCCTCTTCTATTCCTGGCTCCAGGCTCCTGCCTTGTGTTTCTATATAAACTTCCCTCAGGACTACGATATGGAAATATAAAACAAAATATCCCCTTCTTCATCCATAGCAAAAGAAACCTTAGAAATTTTTCTAACTTTTTTTCCCACATATAAAATATTTCTCCAGACAGAGAAGTAAGAGATGACTCTGTCTTTATTTACCACAAGAAGTGCAGAGTCAAAGATGCAGATGGTGTTTTCATAATTTGGACTCTCTCATACAAAAAAGTGACCCTCTTGAAACTAGGATGTCTTTTTTAGAAAGAAGGAAGGAGAAAATGGAAAGAAAAAGACTCAGTGAATTTCCAGGCTAAGGAACTGGTCAAAATGAAGATTTTATAGTGAATTAAATTTGCATTAAGCTGGATCAATTTAAATATATTAATACAAGAAAACTTAAAATTGTCAGCAGAAGATACAGATAAAATCAGAACTGAATATGAAATTTTTGTTATGGTGGAGATATTTAATAAACAGATATATAATAAATCTTATTACATGTCAAAGTAACCTTAACAAACCACCTTGTTTTTGAAGAACATCATGAAATTAGGCACCTAAAAACAACTATTATCTTTTTGAGAATCAATGTTCCTGAAAAGAAGTATACAGTTGCTCATTCAACTCACATACATAAACTGCTAATATTTAATATATTTCATAGGGCATTCATTTTTCTAGATACAGAAAATTAAAGCTTATAAAGGAATATTTCTTACCCCTTATATTTTATAATCAAGACTAAGTTTATACAAGATTGATAGTAAGTGATTAATTATAAATTCCTATGATATATATGAAAAGAACTCAGCAAAAATGAAGAAAATAAATATATCCTGGAACATGATATATCTAACAGATTCAGTGACGAGTAGGTCAATTATCACTTCTCGACTCTGAAATAATCTCCCTACCCAGTTTCTCTTCGAGCACAATACTCTTCAGACACTTGCAGTGGACACTAAGAAACGCCCTTCCCAGAATGAACCTGCTATGCTAGTGATTGCAGCTCTTGACTCGCCATCACTGAGTCTCAATCATTCAAGACACAATGCATACAGTATTTTCCTCCTTCTTCTTAAGATACTTTTCCCCTAGATATTCCCAGTGGTCTTTTCCTTATCTTCCTCAAGTCTCCTCTTAACAGTCATAATATGGCATTTCCTAACCAGACCTAAACGCTGCATTCCCAGATGCCAATGCATCCAATTCCTCCTAGTACTTCTATTTTCTGACTGAAAATTTGGTAGGGCATTTTTCATTGTTGCCACAAAAATTACTGACATACATGAGTTATAGAGAAAATATTTACTTTGGTGGGTGTCCCAGTGACAACGTTGGTGATCTATGGGAGGATAAACTCTTTAACTCTTGAATATGGCAAGGTCCCAGTAATCTTTAAGAGAATATCACCAATGACTGAAGAATGTTTTGCAAGGTCCCAGCTCCTAAAGTTTTCATTGCCTTCTATGTGTTCCACTCTTGAGGATCAAATTCTTAACCTAGGGATTTTGGTGGCCTCTAATGTCCAAACTATAATCAGAGGTATTTCCAATATATTATAAATACATATTTTTCTGTCCTCACTGTTCTCTGTCTCTTGTGGCTGCAGTGTAAGCCTCAATGTTCAAGGGAATTCTATTCTTCAACTCCTACAAATCTTATCTTTCCATCACTATTCTTTGTTATAGAAATAATTATAATACTTAAACCAAAGATGAGACAACAGGACTCACTGAAATGACAGAAGTAGAAAATAATCAAGCTCAGATAAAAATTCTAGTCTTTGTGTGTCTAGAAATAGACAATATAAATATAAACTTGTGCTTGAATTTTGCTACAAAGTAAATTACATAATTAAAAACATATTAATAAATAAGATCTTTCATTTCAAAATTTTTCTTTATCATCATTTTGTCTAAGTCAAAGATTTTTTTCTTTCCATTTTTTATTAGGTATTTAGCTCATTTACATTTCCAATGCTATACCAAAAGTCCCCCATACCCACCCACCCCCACTCCCCTACCCGCCCACTCCCCCTTTTTGGCCCTGGCGTTCCCCTGTTCTGGGGCATATAAAGTTTGCGTGTCCAATGGGCCTCTCTTTCCAGTGATGGCCGACTAGGCCATCTTTTGATACATATGCAGCTAGAGTCAAGAGCTCCGGGGTACTGGTTAGTTCATAATGTTGATCCACCTATAGGGTTGCAGATCCCTTTAGCTCCTTGGGTACTTTCTCTAGCTCCTCCATTGGGAGTCCTGTGATCCATCCATTAGCTGACTGTGAGCATCCACTTCTGTGTTTGCTAGGCCCCGGCCTAGTCTCACAAGAGACAGCTACATCTGGGTCCTTTCGATAAAATCTTACTAGTGTATGCAATGGTGTCAGCGTTTGGATGCTGATTATGGGGTGGATCCCTGGATATGGCAGTCTCTACATGGTCCATCCTTTCATCTCAGCTCCAAAGATTTTTTAAATACCTCATGCAAATGGTCACTTTGCTGTCTGCTTCACCATTTTTTAAATAGATATTTTCTTTATTTATATTTCAAATGTTATCCCCTTTCCTGGTTTTCCCTCTGAAAACCCCTTTCCCATTCCTTCTCCCCCTGCCCACCAATCTACACACTCCAGCTTCCCTTTCCTGGCATTCCCCTACACTGGGGCCTCAAGCCTTTTCAGGACCAAAAGCCTCTTCCCCCACTGATGTCCAACAGGGCCATCTTCTGCTACATACGCAGCTAGAGCCATCGGTCCCTCCACATGTACTCTTTCGTTGATAGTTTAGTCCCTGGGAGCTCTGGAGGTATTGTTCATTTTGTTGTTCCTCCTAAGGGACTGCAAGCTCTTTCAGCTCCTTTAAGTCTTTTTCTAGCTCTTCCGTTGGTGACCTTGTGCTCAGTTCAATGTTTGGCTGAGGTCATTCACCTCTGTATTTGTCAGGTACTGGCAGAGCCTCTCAGGAGACAGCTATATCAGGCTCCTGTCAGCAAGCACTTCTTGGCATCAACAATAGTGTCTGGGTTTGGTGACTGTATATGGAATGGGCCCCTAGGTAGGGCAGTCTCTGGATGGCCTTTCCTTCAGTCTCTGCTCCACTCTTTGTCTCAGTATCTCTTCCCATGGGTATTTTGTTCCTTCTAAGAAGGACCGAAGTATCCACATTTTGGTCTTCCTTCTTCTTGAGCTTCATTTGGTCTATGAATTGTATCTAGGGTATTCTGAGCTTCTGGGCTAATAGCCACTTATCAGTGATTATATACCATGTGTGTTCTTTTGTGATTGGGTTACCTCATTCAGGACGATATTTTCTAGTTCCATCTATTTGCCTAAGAATTTCATAAATTCATTTTTGTTTTTTTTTTATTAGATATTTTCTTTATTTGCATTTCAAATGGTATCCCCTTTCCTGGTTTCCCCTCCAGAAACCCTCTACCCTGACCCCTTACCCATGCTCACCAATCCACACACTCCTGCTTCCTGACCCTGGCATTACCCTGTAGAGGGGCATAGAACCTTCACAGGACCAAGGGCTTCTCCTCCCATTGGTAACCAACTAGGCTATCCTCTGCTACATATGCAGCTAGAGCCATGAGTTCCATCATGTGTTTTCTTTAGTTGGTGGTTTAGTACCAGGGAGCTCTGGGGGTATTGGTTAGCTCACATTGTTGTACCTCCTATGGGGATGCCAATCCTTTCAGCTCCTTAGGCACTTTTTCTAGCTCCTTCATTGGGAACCCTGTGTTCCATCCAATGGATGGCTGTGAGCATTCTCTTCTGTAAGTGTTAAGCCCTGGCAGAGCCTCTCAGGAGACAGCTATATCAGGATCCTGTCAGCAAGCTTTTGTTAGCATCCACAATAGTGTCTTGGTTTGGTGGTTGTATATGAGATGGATCCCCAGGTTGGTCAGTTTCTGGATGGTCATTCCTTCAGTCTCTGCTCCACACTTTGTCTCTGTAACTCCTTCCATAGGTATTTTGTTCCCCCCTTTAAGAAGGATCAAAGTATCCACACTTTGAGTCTTCCTTCTTCTTGGTTTTCATGTGTTTTGCAGAATTCATTGTTTTTAATAGCTGAGTAGTATTCTATTGTGTAAATGTACCACAACTTCAGAAAAGTGGCCGGATATAAAATTAACTCAAACAAATCAGTAGCCTTCCTATATTCAAAGGATAAACCGACTGAGAAAGAAATAGGGAAATGACACCCTTCACAATAGTCACAAACAATATAAAGTATCTTGGAGTGACTCTAACCAAACAAGCGAAAGATCTGTATGAAAAGAACTTCAAGTCTCTGAAGAAATAAATAGAAGAAGATCTCAAAAGATGGGAAGATGCCCATGCATCTAATACTTTAATAATTAGAGTAAAAATGGCCATCTTGCCAAAGGCAATCCCCATCAAAATGCCAACTCAACTCTTCATAGAGTTAGAAAGAGCAATTCTCAAATTCATCTGCTTCACCATTTGTATCTTTATTCTGCACCAGTTCTTGACAAGTGCCAGGTACACTGCCATTCTGAGGGGAAAATATGCTCAGAGGGTAGATTCCAAGAGCATCTTTCTCTCCAGTGAACAGCTTCTTAATTCTAAATTCAGCCCCTTGGCCAAATCACTTCATGAAACAGAAACTAAACACAGAAATTTAGCTTGGAAGTTACAGCAATGATCACAGATGTAGGCTTGCATGATCCCAAACAAAAGATGCTATGAAGTAGGCCTGAGGCATTTTTCAGATGAGAGACTAAAAAACACACAAACCCAGAGAGTTGTAGATATCTAACACCTCCACTCTGCCTGTCTGTAAGAGTCAAATATTTGGCTGGTCATTGTTGGATGAAAGCATACATACACATGAGTATGCGTGAATATATTACATGCACAAAAACATTGAAAAGCCATAACCAATTCTGCTGGGTAGTCCAAAAGAGACACCAGAAAAAGAGAAAGCAGAAAGTCTGTCCTGGCATAAAGTACAAACACAGGCTTTTCTCAAAGGGCTCCACACAGTCTTTGAAGTCACATAAAGCCAGGAAATGCTTCCAAGGCTAGCTCAAATATGCACAAAAGCAAAAGAAAGGGGGAAATCAAAGACGGAAGACAGAATGGCAGAGGGCCGCAATCTTAATCTGGAGCAGTCCTGAAAACCCAGTGCCTTAGGTTCATAATACATACACAACAGTTTATC